>NC_090265.1:194757143-195024643 GCF_040414725.1 Anabrus simplex
TTCCCGGAAAAAATGTCCGTGATGGTCAGTAATTGCAGTCAGTAAAATATTTCAAGTTATTTGTAACTGTTACTCTAATAAGCCAAAGCCAGAAGGAAAATGGTACCTAAGCACATCTTAATAGGAATAGTAGCTGGAAAGAATCAAGTAACTTGAAGTAGGAATGCAACTGGATCCTCGGTGTTTCGAATTGTTATTTTCTTTGTAGTTCAGGGTTCAAATCTTTACGACTTAATGTGAAATTTTGTTGGACAGGTTTCCTTCGAGATCACCGGATTTCCGTGTCATTTATCTCCGGTGACACTTCATAACTGCCCCGGGACGCTGATAGCAGGTGTGTCCTTATACACTGGTAGCAGTTGGGGCTTCATCACCCGACTCGATTCTTGACTAGAATCAGGTTAAGTAAATTACTTAGAAGTAGAAATAAAACAAATGAAATACTGTACAATCGGCTGACTGCACAGTTGCAGAAGATATCAACGATTGAAGAAAAGAATAAACTATAAGTGGCTATAAAATTCCTTTACATTAATTATTATTAGTCTGATGTCTACTTTGTGCATTATTTATCTCAGAAAACAGAGATCAAGGATTTCCCTCACGTCCTTTTATGAGTCTTCATAAAAAGTCGACCTAATTCTCGAACACATTACCGGAATCGATAAGATAGGAAGCATAAGAAGTAGCTTCTTTCTGATTAACCCATTAAGTAGACTATTGCAAAGTTTGGCTCCTAGTGTGGTTGAAAGTATGCGTAGAATTTCTTAAGGTCAAACTAGTTAACCTGTGATGGAGTCATACATGTATCAATGAGGAGTCATCTTACTGAATTATTTGTGCTAAGTAGGCCTACGAGTGAATTTGAGACCTGCCTTTCATTAGGACATCTGAAGTTTAAATAGATATCTGTTGACGCCAGTGTAATTTGCAGGTAGGAATGTATGTCAAAGAGAAACAGAACAACTGAGAGATTTCTCTTAAAATAGCAGCAGATTTACTAGTATGTCGACGGTCTAATTCTAATATCACGTATCTGACATTGGTCTTCCTATCCATTATTTCCCTTGAGACTGGTCACGCCCTCCAGTCACATATTGATATGCAGTCCATCATAATAATTTTCGTTGTATTAATTTTCCTGTCCTAACATGTAAAGGAAAATGAACCTTACCATACCGTACGGTAGGAATGTTGTTTGTATGACGTAATTACGCACTCCTACAGAATAATGTATTTAAGGTTAATTTTCCTCTAAATATAGCAGAGGAAAATGAACATAACGAAAATTGTACTGATGGATTGCATATCGTCGCTTCACCGGTAAAACATTGTATCCCATAATACTCTTCCTATCCATTATTCTCCTTAAGACTGGTCACGCCTCCCAGCCACATATGGATACGCAGTCCATCAGAACAATGTCCGTTGTGTTCGTTTTCCTATGTCGACCTTTAAACGAAAATTAACCTTAAATGCATTGTACACTAGGAGTGCGTAGCCTAAGTACGTAATGTGAACGTACATTCCTACAGTACGGTACTGTAAGGTTCATTTTCCTTTACACATGGGCATAGGAAAATGAACACAACAAAATTTGTTCTGATGGACTGCATATTATCCATACGTGGCTGGGAGGCGTGACCAGTCTTAAGGAGAATAATTGATAGGAAGAGCATTGTGGAATACAACCTTTTACCGGTCGATCGACGATATTCATATGTGGCTGGGAGGCGTGAATATTGTTAAGGAACAGCATTGTCAGATAGGGTAGGATACGTGGTATTAGAACTAGGCCGTCGATGTATAGAATTTCCTGGGGTTAACATTTTAGCATCTCACACCTCACCGTCTCAGAAAACCTATAGAGGAGTTACTGTAGTGTAAAACCATTATTATTATTATTATTATTATTATTATTATTATTATTATTATTATTATTATTATTACGTTCTTTGGAATTAGTTTTAGTATTAGTTACACGTAGCACTAACTTTAGTATGTTTAGGACGATTATGGGTTGGGAAAGGCATATTACTGCGAAGGTTGTAGCCGTGACCTTAATTAAGGTCGCCAGGTGTGAAGATAATAGATCCATAGAAAGCCATATTTAGAGAAGTCGACTAGTGGAAGGTTGGGTGGGGGAGGATCGAACGCACGATCTCCCTAATGCTAATTTCCTCCTATACGACCCTTACCACATACCCAATTCATTTCCTTGTATCCAGTCTCACACATCCGACAAATCTATTACTTCATTACTTCAAAGAAAGTCAATCGGCAAGATATGTCCTCTTCATTTCAAACAAGAAACATGGATTTCCAGTAAAAATGGACTTACGGTAGTATTAAAAGGCGATTGAGTCACTTTATCCCAAATCCCCGTGGAATTGTCTTAAAATTTAGAGTTGCCAGGCGTTGATTGCGGTAGTAGCCTACATGAAATGAAATGGCGTATGGCTTTTAGTGCCGGGAATGTCCGAGGACAAGTTCGGCTCGCCAGATGCAGGTCTTTTGATTGACCCCTGTAGGCGACCTGCGCGTCGCGATGAGGATGAAATGATGATGAAGACGACACATACACCCAGCCCCCGTGCCAGCTAAATTAACCAATTATGGTTAAAATTACCGTCGCTGCCGGGAATCGAACCCGGGACCCCTGTGGCCAAAGGCCAGCACGCTAACCATTTAGCCATGGAGCCGGACAGTAGCCTACAGTATGTGTCCCACATACACCTGAGGAAAACTTAAGTAGGATTTGTAAGTAAGTTAGTATGTTTCAAATGGCAATGTTGTTACTCTAACTTCTATTGTAAATGCCGGCCTCGCGATGTAGGGTTAGCGTGCCTGCCTCTTACGCGGAGGCCCCGGTTTCGATTCCCGGCCAGGTCAGGAACTTTTACTTGGACATGAGGACTGGTTCGAGGTCCACTCACCATACGTGATTACAACTGAGGAGCTGTCTGACGGTGAGATGGCGGCCTCGGTCTAAGAAGCCAAGAATAATGGCCGAGAGGATCCGTCGTGCTGACCACGCGACACCTCAAAATCTGCAGGCCTTCGGGCTGAACAGCGGACACTTGGTAAGGTCTGGCCCTTCGGCGCTGTTGCGCAATGGGGTTTATTTTAGTTTACTATTGTAATTACTCGTGCTTAAAGTAAATCGTCGCTGTTCTGGCAAAAGGTCATATCTCCCAATGCTCATTCTATCCATTATCTTCCACAAGACTGGTCACGCCTCCCAGCTGCATATGAATATTTAGTCCATCAGAACAATATTCGTTGAGTTCTTTTCCTATGGCTACGTGTAAAGAAATATTAACATTACCGTTCCGCATTCTAGGAATGTCTGTTTGCATGACTTATTTATGCACTCCTACAGTATAGTGTACATAGGATTCATTTTCCTTTACACATTAGCATAGGAAAATGAACACAACTAAAAGTGTTCTGATTGACTGCATAATCCAGTTGAGGCTGGGAAGCGTGACAGTTCTTAAGGAAAATTATGGATAGAAAGAGCATTGTGAGATATGACCTATTGCCTGAAGAGCGACGAAATATTCTTGTCTTAGGTCCAGTAATTCATACAATGTAAATCAGTACCATTTAAAATTACATAAACATTTTTCAAGACATCACCATCCTTACAATGCGGTATGTTAAGATCCATTTTCCTTTACACGCTAGCCTAGGAAAATGAACACAATTAAAAAATTTCTGATGGTCTGCACATCCATATATGGCTGGAAGGCGTGACCAGCCTTAAGGAATATAATGGATAGGAAGAACATTCGGATATACGAGGTTTTAGAAGTAAGCCATCGATATAGCCTACTGAACTTTTCTCACATAAGAATTACTTTGGTGAGTTGCGATCCTCTAGCTGTAGGCACCCATCGGAAACGGCTTGACAGAAATAAAGTAGACTAGCTACACTGTACAAGTACAGTGTTGTACGACAGCATTGGCAATTAATGAAGAATCTGTAAGCCTTCTTTGCCATGGTTTTCGTCCTTCCTGGACCAAATGTTTATTCGCAATCACCTCATTCAATTAGGGCCTGTTCTAACAAAACAATTGTCATGACATAAATTGTTCTAGAAAGGTTAAAGTCATTTTATTTGAATTTAAAAAAAATTCTAAACATAAGCAAAAATTGTTTCGGCTCCCCCATTTGTCCTCATTTCCTGTCTGTGTGGTATATGCTAATGCCTATTAAAACAGCATCTAAACACGGCGTATTCCGGTGTTACTAAAGATGTACCCTGCAATTCATACGTTATAGACTATTCAAACACTACGTACACTCAACCACACAAAAATTAAGAGCCACAGAAGACAACTTTCTTTCAATATCCTCTTGTTTGAATTGTAATTAAAATATTTTGCAGGTGGCAGAATTCAAAGTACAATATACTTGTTTTGGCCACCGGCTATCCACAGGTTGTCCTCGCGTTTCAAGAATGTGTAAAATTAAATATTCCTTTACTGGCCAATTATTGTGCCGTTGAGTGTACATACATACATAAATAGTTGTGGTGGCGGTTGTTTTAAAAGGAAGTACGACTAAGCAAACATATTAACGCTAATCTGAGGAAGAAATGTAAGAATTCCCACCCCTCGAAGAACGAAGGTATCGGTAGAAGAAAGGAAAGGTAAACAGAAAACTAAAGTTGACCAAGAGAGGTCGGATAGGAAATTTGAAAGCCAGGAGGCTGGCTCAAGTGAGTGGAAGCAATACCAAACTCGGCTAGGGCCCTCGTGGTTGTCGAGTTCAGAGGTCCTGTTTGTTTCCCCCTTTTAGTCTCCTTTCACGGCAGTTAGGAATTGATGTGAATGTATTTACCGCCCCCGTCCAGCCGGATGCGAACTCACGACTTTTGGTTCAGAATGTGAACGCCACTCAGACTGGCGATAGATTTCGGTTATGTTTCCAGTGAATTACGTAAGGTTGTTCGGATTATTATTTTCTAGCTCCCATTACTGGACGATTACCACCCTCTTAAGCAACACATGCATGAATCAAACGTGGGTACGTACGGGCGTAGACAGCCGATACACGTCCTGAGAACAGAAAAGAAATTTCGGTATGAAAAGTTGAGAAGATTTTATATTTAACAAGGAAGATATTCTTTTTTAGTGTCGAAGCAGTTAATATAATCTGTAGTTTTTCGGTCTGTCGAAAACACTAAATGTAACACTATACCATACCTGTAGAAATGGACAGTTATAAGTATTATAAATATGCTATAATAGAATCTGAGAATTTTCTTGTAGAACTAAACATGTCATTCTACTTATAACTATTCATTTTTATAGGTATGTTTACAGTGTTACGTGTTTTCGACAGACTGAAAAGCTATAAGTTGTATAAATGGGAAGAGATTATCTCTGTGTATCACCAGGAAAATTTCAGTAATATAAATGGGAAATTTAGTCTTATAAAATTGTCTTAAGGTTGTAATAAGTACAGGTCTAATGCTGACGGGTGTTAAAATACATATCTAGAGTGCAAAGAGTATTCGTAAATAAAAACATATTTTTTTAAATCCTTACTAAGCAGAATATTCTATAAACCTTGCGGTGGGATAAGTGATGATAAGCGTGGTAATTTTAAGGGCGACAGGTATAATATTATCGGTCCTGGAGATAAATGAGACAATCCGGTGAACTTTTATATAAAGTAAGTCTGTTATAGTAATACCAAAGTTGTTGTTTGTTTGTTTGTTTGTTTGTTTGTTTGGTTGGTTGGTTGGTTGATTTTAAGTTCGAATAACTGCTTTCACGGTTTACGGAGACAACGAGGTGCCGAAATTTTGTCCAACAGGAGTACTTTCAAACAGCGGTAAATCTACAAACACAAGGCGAGTGACTTTAACTATCTTCTATTGTCCCCAGAATGAGCCGGAACCGAACGCATCAACTTGGACTCAGAAAGCCAGAGCTATACCGCTGAACCACTCAGCCCGATTACATTTCTTAAAGCTTGGTTTCTTTAGGGTGTGCAGTAGAGAGAATGAGAATTAGGATAGAAGCTCGAGTGGTGTTTAAAATAAACACTATTTTAAATGTCTCCTATTGTGAAATTAGAAGTTGTCCAAGAAAATAAATCTCAGGATAGCTGCTCTCACTTCCAGACACTAAGAATTCCAGTTCTCAAGATGATGTTATATGTTACCATATCCACTGTACCTTCATAATATGAATATTATTTTTACTCAATATTTCTAAAAGTAATAAATATTAGAAGTTCAGGATTACAGCAGTGAATCTGTAGCCATTGTATAACTTAGCTTTAGCTTAGGAAGGTGCCTTGTTTTGTGGAGCATACGAAATAAATTACCATCGATTTTATAGCTAAATCACCGTGTATTCAAATTTATGGCAAGCCGTCTGTGTAGCGAATCTTTTACCGGTGTCTGTCACACTCTTCTCGGATTCTAATCGCCTCAAGTGGACCTATAGCCGTTTACTGAATGCTTCAAATTGCACATTTGTTAGTCTAAAATTAATTTTTCATTTCACACATCCAACGACTTTCGAAAGCTGATGCTGGTGGTCAAATGGTTAGCTTACTGGCTACTAGCACCTAAAAGCGGGGACTCAATCCCGAGCGGGAAATTCCACAGAACACCATGCCATTCATGTTGGCAGATAAATGAACTCAGATGTACAGGGAGGGGCAGCGAAAAGTTATCGGCACTTGCTTCCCGGGTGGATTGCGAAATGCTTGCTTTCTTCCCGACTGGCGAGAGTCGTACTGAAGTAGCCCAGCGAACATGGTTAGCGTGCTCTCAACAAGAACTACACTACTACTACTCTTACCGCTAACCATGTTCGCAACGCTGCCTGACCGTGCACTCTATCCCCACCACACAGGAACAAAGCAAGCATTTCTCCAGCCTGCATGCACGGCAAAGACCACTAAAGTGCAGCCTCTCCCTGTACAATTTATAGATGTTCAATCAGCAATTATTATTTCACTATTCCTAATCCGCTTACACGGAGATTTCGTTTCGCTTTCAGGAGCACTTTCTGTAGTTAATTACAGTGGTGTGAACTGTAAGCGAGAAGAGGACGTCAAAATTGACATGCTACTTGCACAAGTTGGTGTGAAGAGATAGCTGAGGCCAGACAAAATTATTATTATTTCCGGCTAGTTGGTTGAATGGTGATTATAATGACCTTCGGTTCAGAGGGCCCTTGGTTCGATTGCAGGCCTGGTCGGAGATTTTAATCTTAAATGATTAATTCTCTTGGCTCGGGAGCTGGGTATTTGTGCTGTCCGCAGCATTCCCTCAACTCATAGGCTACACCACACACAACACCAAAATATTACGCAGTTTGCTATACACGGCAGATGCCACCCACCCTCGTCGGTGGGTCTGCCTTACAAGATGTGCACCAGGCTAGTAGTAGTTACACGGTATTATTATTATTATTATTATTATTATTATTATTATTATTTAAATTCTAAGTCATCTCCGTACAGACCATGAAAACTCTTGGAGGAGTAGAAGATAGAGGCTTCCACTATCCGTAACCTCATTACCCTGAGAGAATGTGAGAAGTAGTTTGTCATCTCAATAATACACCGACTTTAACCGCAGTAGTTAAGTAGGTACTTCTTTTTGGTGTAGACCGAGTGAACTACAGGGCCACAAGGCTCTCCAGATGTATTGGAGAAATCTTGTTCCAAAATGTTTCCAACCAATCGAACACACGTCTCTCCATGTGAACTGAACATCTTTCTTTAATGCAGCCACAATTATTATTATTATTATTATTATTATTATTATTATTATTATTATTATTATTATTATTATTATTATTATTATTATTATTATTATTATTAAACGAAAATTAAGTAACAGGAATATTTTCCGAAAATTGTAATGGCTTATGAATGACCAGTTCCTACTGGTTCAAACGTGTACGCTAGGTTGGTGCGTATTTTCGTTTGGCACAGATACTAGGCCTACTACTACTACTACTACTACTACTAAGTTACTACTGTTATTTTTTTACGTCCCACTGACTACGTTTGATGGTTTTTCGGAGACATTGCGGTGCCGCAATTTTGTCAGTCGATCTACCGACACGCGGCTGACGTATTTGAGCACCTTCAAATTCCATTCTGCCGAGTTGGGTTCAAAAAGCCAGCTCCTCAACCTTCTGATTCACTCAGTCCGGCACCACTGCTACTAGCATAATAATAATAATAATAATAATAATAATAATAATAATAATAATAATAATAATAATAATAATAATAATAATAATAATAATAATAATAATAATAATAATAATAATAATAATAATAATAATAATAATAATAATAATAATAAGAATAAGAATAAGAATAAGAAGAAGAAGAAGAAGAATAAGAATGAGTATAAGAGCCAAGTTGAGGAACTACAACACAGTTGTTTAAAGGGATGGATTATACTTTGTATTAATTAGAAATTGAACATGAACAGACAAGAACAAGTCAGAGAACTGAAGGAAAGGAACGCAGAATATTAAGGAAGATCCTAGGTCGATCCTTGGTAGATGGGTAGGTACGATTGAGGTCGAATAAAGAGGGGAACCAATAAAAGCCTAGATGAACAAGAAGAGGCTGCTATTCTAACGACACATTTTCAGTATTTCAGATGACCGACTAACGAAAATGGCATTGAATTTCAAACAGAAGTCAACAAGGCCGAGGTGGTCCCAGAAATACGAAAAGGATCTGAGACACATTAATAACAGGGTGAAATTTATGCTGATGGCAAAAAGCCATCAAGGATTTAATATGGAATCAAAACCCAAAAGATGGAGAGGATCTGTAAGAGAAGAGTACAATAAGGCGCTGGCTGATGGCGTGGAGAAATACTGGGAGGATATCAACGCCGGAAGAAAATAAGAAGAATATCTAGACACTGAAATTAATTTGTTTGTTACCACGCAGTCCATACAGTCTCAATTCGGTGCGCAATAATAATAATAATAATAATAATAATAATAATAATAATAATAATAATAATATAATCGCATAGATTAAAATGCAGGTCATTTTATTTTAACTCAAGTCGGGGACCTTTTGCTGATTTATTAATAAATATCGTCGGATACACAATGAATGAGTCAATGGATTACGTTTACATTCCAGCGACCTGCGACATAGAGCACCCTTGAAAAATCGCGCTATCTCTTTTGCAGAGAGAACTAACACAGATCATAATAACATTTCCGTTGTCATAAACAGATTATTACCTACTGTGAAATAATAAATGCGATGTGATACCATTTTAACGGCAGATTTGTCCACATAATTTAAATATTTATTAAAGCAGATATTCAACAGAGTACTCCATTTGTTTAGGTCCAGGTTATAGCACAGGTGCTGTGTTTTTGATATTTAGCCTGCAACTGAAATGTTTTGCTTAATTATCTGATGCTCATTTAGTGTTGGGAGAAATTTCAATAAATGCAAATAGATCAGTCAGAAATGTTAATGAGTGCTTGGTTTTCGTTCGCAAATGTGACATTTTGGATCACTTGTACAATTGGTAATCGTTGTAGAATTTTACACTTATCATCATAAAAAAGGCATGACCTATTCAGAATTGGACGTTCGTAGTTTTGCAAATACACTACCAAATGCAGTGTGCGGTTTGAAGGGAGTGCGGAGTGGTAGGATTTCAACCTCTCTACTGTTCCCTCTGTCTCGAACCATACCACCCTCTATTTAAAAACGAGTCACCCCAAACTGGGGTAATTATTTCCATCACCTGGATAATCAAACTAAATCATATCGATGGCTCGTATGTCCTATTGCTCTTCCTGTCCATTATATTCTTTAAGACTGGTCACGCCTCCCAGCCACACATTTATGCGTAGTCCATCAGTATAATTTTCTTTGTGCTCATTTTCGTATGCTGCCGCGTAAAGGAAAGTGAACCTTAAATATATTACACTGTAGGAGCGCGTAAATTTGCCATACAAACAACATCCCTACAATACGGTACGGTAAGGTTCATTTTCCTTTACAGATTTGCATGGACACAACGAAAATGAACGAGGTTTTTAAAGAAAGCCAACGATATATTATACTTTTAAAAAATGCTCTTTATTCGGGACGTCGACCTATAGAGGTATAATTTCCCCTACTTGCACCATATGATATGAACCTGCATGTAATTGGAATTGCGGAAGTGTAGAGTGTTGAATGTGAGGAAAGGAACGTTAAGGGATATTAATCTTTTACAATTAAAAGCCCCTGACCCGGCCGGGAATCGAACCCGGGGCCCCCGTGTAACAGGCGGACGCGTTGCCCACTACACCGCGGACCGGACTATACTATACCTTACTTGTAAATTGTCCACATTCGTTCTATAATGGTTAGCGGTATTAGCTGCTGTCCTCGGGGGTGCAGGTTCGACTTCCTGTATGGTCAGAAATTTAAGATTGGCAGGTGGGCTAGTATTTCAAGATATATATCCTCGTTGAGGGGGAAAAATGATGTCAAAATGCACTTCCTATCCATTCATATCCTTAAGACACTGGTCACGCCTACCAGCTAAATATAGATTATGCAGTGCATCAAAACTATGTTCTATGCGTTCATCTTCCTATGCTAACGTGTAAAAGAAAATCAATCCTAAATACTGTAGGTGTGCGTAAATACGTCACACAAACATACACAAACAAACATTCTTTTACACACATGCATAGGAAAATGAACACAACGACAATTGTTCTGATGGACTACTAAAATCCTAATTTGTCTCACTTATTCATAGCATCTCCAATTCACAATTGATTGACAAGTTTTTGTAACGTAAACGATATTGTACATATACACGCTGGGCAAAATAAAACTAGCCCTGGAAATATTTATAAGACTGACGTGGAATGCACCCGTATTATTGAACATGAAATGAAATGAAATAGCGTATGGCTTTTAGTGCCAGGAGTGTCCAAGGACGTGTTCGGCTCGCCAGGTGCAGATCTTTTGATTTGACACCCTTAGGTGACCTGTGCGTCGTGATGAGTATAGAATGATGATGAGGACGACACATACACCCACTCCCCGTGCCAGGGAAATTAATCAATGATGGTTAAAATTCCCGACCCTTCCGGGAATCGAACCCGGGACCCCTGTGAGCAAAGGCCAGCACGCTAACCATTTAGCCATGGAGGTTAGTGAACATGAGAACTGCCCATCGCAGGAAGTACTGAAAACTGCGATTTCGATGAACCAATCAGTTGCGCATCTTCCGCATGCTCAAGGTTCGTGTGGACGCTTTAACTCATGCACTGCAGTAAATTTGTAACAATGCAGATGCAGGTCCCTTTTGATCATGTTTCGACACGACGATCTCTTAATTTCCACTTGCACAGATAAACGGCGTCGAGATTTCATCGGACTTCACTCGAGCAATGTTTTCTGATGTTCGAACTCTTTTGGATAGTTACGATTTTTTTTCGCGCCATTTTGCTACTAAGTATTGCATTGCAGACTTTGCTGGAGGTTTTGCCAAAACACTTCCAGTCTTAAACTCTTGAACAAACCGCAAAGGTTTCCAACGAATCGTGCTTCACACAACACTCGGCAATGAACACGCGGTGTTTTTTCGTGTACACCATTTCATGTTGCATTCAACTGGTCATTAAACACGTCTGCTCTTCTCACTCATTCACACGTAATGACACAGCGATGTACTTGGGAGTGAGCATGCACACGCAGACATGTGACAGCAACTAATTGGTGCATCGAAATGACGGTTTCCAGCATTTCCTGTAATGGGCAGTTATTCTGTTCATTAACAAGGGACAATTCAACGTCAGTCTTAATAGCCTAAATATCTTCCGGGCCAGTTTCATTTTGCCCACCCGGTATATCATACGCATCATTTAAAGTGATTTGGAGGATCTGAGGATGTTTTTGCAGAACGAAACCTATCATTACTTTGCGTGCGTTATTTTACAAGTGTGTTATTATTAGTGTTTTCAACAGACAGAAAAGCTTTAAAATTACATTAACTGAGTCGTTACTGAAAAGTAAGGCTTCCTTCTTAACAAATCTCTGGTAGCCTATAAGTTATGACATTACTGCTAGAATTCTACAAAAATTAACCAGTAAAACAGCTACTTGATTTTGAAAGGGAAATATAAACACGAAAACGTAGGGTAAATAGGCCTACATTTCTATTTTGGGATATTTAATTGGCTTTATACTTATCACTTCTGACTATTGTACCGCTCATATATCACTTTCTACTTTTTCATCATCTTCTGCTTATTATTACCTGGATAATTGGTCAATTATTTGAGGTCAGCACGTGGATTAAGCTCATTTTTCAGCTGGATGCCCTTCCTGACACCAACCATATGGAGAAGGCTGTATTCATTATTTCGTGTTTCTGGAGTGGTTGGTAGTATGAGGTATGTATATGAAGATGAGTATTTATACTATCACAAACACACAGTCTCTGAGCTACAGAAATCAACTAAACGTGGCTAAAATCACCGCCTTGTCCGGGAATTAAACCCGTTGCTCTGTGAACCGAAGACCTCTACACTGATCATTAGTCCTAGGAGCCGGACAACGCTCATGTATCACTAATTACTTTAAATTAAAAAATAAAATGCTCTAGTATGCTATTCTCAATGACGTAATCCCTTAGTCGTTGACCTTCTGTTTACAAGTAGTGGTTTCGATCCTGACTGAGGTCAGAGGCATTCATGGTGATTAATACACGTCCACTCCTTGTTGTTGGCTTCCCGCACGATGAAGGTAGGACAAAATTCTGACACGTTGTTGCTTGTTAAGACTGTTAACATTTAAGGGAAGCTGGGGTGTCCGACCTCCTCATATTAAAATTGCTCGATATTATGTTGCCGTATCCTTCAAACTTCTGTACCGAGAACTTATAAATTAGTAGAATTGTTTTTGATTCCTCTAAAATTAAATATTTCTCTGCCAGTCAATTTTTGTGCGGTTGTGTGCGCATATTATGCATTACAAATTCGAGGTTGATTTTTGTTGTGGCTTTTAACTTGGACGGCCGAGGTTAGATTTCCGATCGATACAGGATTTGAATGTGATGTTAGGATGGGCATATATAGGGCCTTAAAGCTCCATTCAAAATTAAAAAGTATGAGCCAGGTAACTCCAGAGACCCAGGAAAAATAATTACGATGACCTGAAGAAAGTTTATTATATCAAATATGGGGAATGAAAGAAGCTATGGCTCATGTAATTCGTTTTGAATGCTGTACTCATACAATGAAGGTAACTGCTTACTAAGTATTGCATTCTGGGCTGTCATGGAATATTTGTATAACAATACTAACTTATTAACGCAAAGAATGGACTGCAAACTCATAAAAACCAAGGCTTTATGTATCAGTTGGTTTAGGAAATAGGGAGGTTTTGAAACAACAACATGAACATTTTAAAAGTGAAACTAGGTAAACGTCTGATTTCTAGCAGGAATATTTATTTAACAAATGATACACGAATTTTATAACAAAGTTTGAATTTTTTTCGTACGAAACTATAAAAATGTCGAAATATTCTAATTGTAGCATTCTCCTTGTATAGGTGTTAAACAAATACATCTATTTATTATGAATACAGCCATAAGTAATCAGTTGATAATCATAGATGGGTACAAGTAAATTAGTCCTTTCTCTTATCATACACTTCACATTTAGACTATTTTCCTGCGTTTTGATAACTCTCTTCATGTCCAATATACTGTATCTTTGCTGATAATCGTTCTTTCTTGCTCTTTCTTATTCACATTTTGTTGAGCGAAATGTGTAACGTAGCCTACTGTACTTACGAGTAATCTCTTACATCTTACTGAATGTGATCTGAGGTATACGATGTCACCGAGTGAGTTGGTTACGCAATTTTGGTAACGTTGTTGTGAAAATTCATTCGGGAGATGGTGGGGTTCGAACCCTACTGTCAGCAGCCCTCAAAATGGTTTTCCGTGTGGTTTCCAATTCACACACCAGGTAAATGCTGGGGCTGTATCTTACTTACGACCATTATCTTTTCCATCCTAGTCATATCCCATAGCCGCCATAAGATCTGTCTGTGTCATTGTGACGTAAAGAAAATAGAAATAAAATACGTACGATGTCACTTTTTTAGCTGAGAAAAACTTTATAAAGCATTATTTAGTAATTTGTAATCCATCATTTCATTATCTAATCCTTGTTCAAGAGGAAAATAACGTCGTTGCCGGGACAAAACCCCTATGTGATAATATTTTTGGAGATACACTGACCCGCAGCACATGCATTATGAAGAGCGAGAATGCCTTGCATCTTAGATGACAGAATCTTACTGGCCAAAATTCTAAGCTTAAGTATTTCACATAGGAGGTTTTGTCCCGCCAGCGACGATAACTTAACTTAACTGTTAGTTGATTGGGAAGTTTGGAAACAGTGATGAGATACTGTAACCTTGTTTACCTTCATTAGTCAAGTCCAATGCCTCGTCTTCATCATAGGTAGAGCCCCATCCTCACAGTCGAACAGGGCGCACATACGGCGTCAATTCGAAAGACCTGCACCAGGCCTCTTTGGAGGCCATATGCCATTCTTTTCCTTATTATTCTTAAAGTACGAGTAACTGGGAGAGTAATCTGTTTCCAAAAACTGGTAGCAAGAAAGGGGATTGTTCCCCTCACTCCAATCATCAGACCCAGTATGTCGAGTTGGCCTGTACGAGAGCGTAAATTCGCCATACAAACAACATCCCTACAATACGGTATGGTAAGGTCAATTTTCCTTTACATAGGCCTATATTAACAAAGGAAAATGTCCGACTCGTTGTCTGAATGGTCAGCGTTCTGGCCTTCGGTTCAGAGGGTCCCGGGTTCGATTCCCGGCCGGATCAGGGATTTTAACCTTAATTGGTTAATTCCAATGGCCCGCGGGCTGGGTGTTTGTGCTGTCCCCAACATATCTGCAACTCACACACCACACATAACACTATCCTCCACCACAATAACACGCAGTTACCTACAAATGGCAGATGCCGCCCACCCTCATCGGAGGGTCTGCCTTACAAGGGCTGCACTCGGCTAGAAATAGCCACACGAAATTAATTATTAACAAAGGAAAATGAACACAACCAAAATTATTATAATAGAATGCATACAAATATGTGGCTGGGAGACGTGACAAATCTTATGGAATATAATGGCTAGAAAGAGCGATGGGCATACGAGGTTTTATAAGAAAGTCATAGATATACATCGTTTGGAAATCGAAACTAGGCCACTTTCGGCCTACCACTCAGCCAGGGTGATATACTGATAACCATCGCTATTCGCACCTAGGCAAAAAAGTACTATTACAGTACCACTGACTCTGAATAAATTCTCACAGTACAGAAAGACTTTGATCGTTCTATGAAAATGCATTACTCGGCACCACCTCGGAACTCATGCTCAACTCCATTCAGATCATCTTGTTATAAATAAGACTAAGATATCACCATATGCCACTGGACAGAAAACGATATCTATGAAGTGATGAGAAGAATACATGGTAGAGAAGGCTCGAGGATAAGAATTTTGTTATTGACAGTGATTTGAGTCTAGCGGTTGTTGAAATTGGACAGGTGGGAACAGATATTGACTTAGCGCATGTGGAGCGCTGAGAACACACGAGGCAGCCACTTGTTCGTTGGTCTGGTGCTGCAATTAGCTGCCATTACCGGCTTATCTCGCCAGAGGCTGGTGGGTCCACCGGCTTCCGGGCTCGGCGTGATGGAGATGGAACGGCCGTCACCGCCTGACGGGCTTTCGACACGTCACGCAAAAAGCGTCGCTGTCATCAGATAGTGCGCCCCACCTAACAGACAGCCAGCTGATAACACTGGCCGGAGCTGACCCCGGGCCTCCATGGCGAACCACCAGATTGAAAACCTTCCCCCACACTCACTTTCAACACTACGGTCAATATCTTGCACAATCTCCCTGTACCTTCTCTTCGTGAAACGCGGATGACGTTTTCGATAAGACCTTATCTTTGGCTCCTGCTTAACTCTACTTCCAAATCTGATACAACTGAACAAAATATCGTCGTTGCCGGAACAAAATCTCCTATGTGTTAATATTTTTGGAGATATACTGACCCGCAGCACATACATTATGAAGAGCGAGAATGCCTTGACCATATACACACAATATTGCACCTTAGATTACAGAGCCTTATCGGCCAAAGTTCTAAGCTAAAATATTTCACATAGGAGGTTTTGCCCCGGCAGGGACGATATACAGAATTTGGCACATGAATTTTGTAAACTTTTGTATCCTGTTAGGCAAGCTTCGTCTCCTAGCCTAGCAGTATTCCTACTCACAAACAATGACGACCTATTTATGAGGCAATTTTCTACAAACCATTTCTACGATTATTAACCATTATTAAACAAAAAACTTAGTGTTATGAAGAGATTTCAGTATTACGCGGAATCTGAACTAAAGAGGTATGGCTTTTTAATTCGAGGATCGTACGTGTATTGACCGCCTGTCCTGTGTTGTGCAGTCTCCCCAGTTCATAAGTAGCAATAACTCCACATATCGTGTTGTGTATTTAAAATATTAAAAAACAATGTGAGAAAAATAATACAGTAGTAGGGAAATCAAGTCTCAATCAGCTCCAGTTCTAGTTCTAATATCACGAATCTGACAATCTCTTCCTATGCATTATTTTTCCTTAAGGGGATATGGAATCGCGTATCTTCACAATGTTAATTTATAGGAACATTTCCTTGGGAACCATGTTAGGTACATAACACAAATTTTTACTCCGTATGGAAACAGTGTTCTATGTATACTGAAATGATACTATGTTTAAACAGGAATATTGGGGGAAATATTTTTTTTTTTTACCTAAGAATTTTTTCATCACCGTTTTTCAATATATTATGATCAATAACTTTTTGAAGAACCTACAGATCTACATAAAATTGTTTCCATGTATGTAAAACATTTAAGTAAACATATCCTGAAAGTTTCTTTATTTGAGGTTGAGCAGAAACTGAAAAAATGTTCCCTGAATGCAAAAAAAGTACATTTCCAGGAAATTGAGTTTAAAGTTAAAACATTCCTGCTCCATAGTTTGCATCATCTTCACCACGCCTGAAGGCATCCTGCAGTCTTCTTTTGGCACCCATAATGGTCTGTCTTGCTTTCTGTAGCTACGTAGTTGTCAACATTATCACATGTGGATTTGGCCTTGTTTTATGACCGGATGCCCTACCTGACGCCAACCATATATGGAGTGAAGTAATCACTATTGCGGGTTTCTGTGGTGGTTGGTAGTGGAGTATGTATGTTTCAAAACATTTCACTTTCCAATGTGACATGTATGCATTGTGAGACATATTGGTAGTAGTGAGAGAGATATTGTAAGTTTCCCTGTTGGCCAGCATGCATTCGATGTTCGCTTGTTTCCACTTATTATCCTTTGAACTTACTGTTTGTGTACACGCATCGCATGTAAGTTGTGTTTTCAAAGTATCATTGTTCAGCTTGTAGTTAAAATGCCAAGGGCTAGTGGAAGATTATTCAAAAAGCCATACGCATTGTCAACATACATAACATTTTGAAGGATAGCCATCCATGACAGATGGCGAACAAAATGTTGTCACGCCACTTCAGAGAAATATCTAAATTTAACAAAGTTAGAATTGTGATAGAGCAATGTTCAATATACCGTTTTAAAAGGGAGGCTTCAGGGAATAAATATTTTTAATAAAAATGTTTTTGAAAATTTGAACAAAAATCCGATTCTATATCCCCTTAAGACTGATTATGCCTCACAGCCACATACGGAAATGCAGTCCATCAGAACAATTTTCGTTGCATTCATCTTCCTATGCGAAAGTGTAAAGGAAAACGAACCTTGCCGAACACTACTGTACGAATGTTGTTCGTATTCCGTATTTACGCGTAAGCACTAAATGAACGCAACGAAAATTGTTCTCACGGATTGCATATCCATATGTTGGTGGAACGCGTGACCGGTCTTTAAGGATGAAAAATTGGAAATGGCGTATGGCTTTTAGTGCCTGGTTGTGTCCGAGGACTTCCGCTCGCCAGGTGCAAGTCTTCTGATTTGACGTCCGTAGGCGACCTACGTGTCGTGATGAGGATGAAATGATGATTAAAACGACACATACACCCAGTCCCCGTGCCAGAGGAATTGACCAAGTATGGTTAAAATTCCCCACCCTGCCGGGAATCGAACCCAGGACCCCTGTGCCCAAAGGTCAGAACACTAACCATTTAGCCATGGAGTCGGACAGTCTTAAGGATAATAATGGATAGGAATAGTATTGTCAGATGCGTGGTATTTGAACTAAGGTGTCGATATGCTACACGTCATAAAATTCTAGCGAAACATACTACAGTAATTGTCATTGGTGACATATTTTGGAAGTTACTTTAGTCAAATATAACACATTGAATGCAAAAACCGCTTCGGAACGAGGAGGGTAGGGATAACGTGCCTGCCTACCCGGAGGCCCTGGGTTCGATTCCCAAGGATTTTAATTCCGAACTGAGGCCTGGATTTGAGCTCACTCAGTCTCGGGAGACCAACCAGCGTGCTGTTTTAGTAGAACCAGCGATTATAGTTACGAAAATGCATCAGTACGCCTTCAGATATCGCAATGCTGACCATGTGAACTTCAAAATCTGCAATGCTTTTACTAAGCAGAAATCGTTTCTGCAGGTCAAGTAGGCTAGTTTAACGGGCCTTAGAATACGTTTCACAGGTTGGTTGGTTTTCTAGTTGTTTAAATACATTTAACTGATTAAGGACTGTGACTTTCTTCGAGAGAAGTAAGGGGACTTACCAGTGATACAACACATATTCTTCTTCTTATTATTATTACTATCAACTTCTTCATCATCATCATCATCATCTTCTTCTTTTAATAGTGAGAGTTGGCTGTGCGGTTAGGGTCGCGTAGTTGTGAGTTTTCATTCGGGAGGTAGTGGGTTCGAATCCACCGTCTGTAGCCCTGAAGACGGGTTTCCATCGTTTCCTATTTTCACACCAGACAAATGCTGGGGATCTGCCTTAGAGAACATGGCCACTACTCTCCCAGTCCTATCCCTCCGTCACCGAAAACGTTCGATGTGTTAATGGGACGTTAACAAGTAGAAAAAACAAGAAAATAAAGTAAAAACTGACAAGGCGTTTTGCTTGTAAACCAACGAATGTTATATTATTGCAATCTTGTATAAGGAGCTTGGGATATCTTGATCTTCAGCCTCGTAGGTGTACCTGTAGTATCCTGAAGTTTGGACTAATAATCGGTGTCAAAGTGATGTCTGTTCTGGTGCGTTAGAGAGAAAGTGCCCTTGGCCAATGTCTTGTGTACCATCCAGGTATTCGCTTTCATTTGGAATGGGTACCCCTAGAAATTCATTCCTCGTGTCACCGAAGGTAGAATTTTACTCCATTTCTCTCCTCATTTATATTAACTACAGTCGAATGCACTCCATTCCCTAGTCTTAATTTAGTAACAGGTAAGAGAATCGAACCTACACCAGCTGGGATGAAAATTACTTTAGTAACTTTTAGAAGACGGCAGCGAATGGGACAGCCAACCACTGATCAACGGAAGCAGCAGTTCTTAAACATGCATGCTCACAAGTTGTAATCTGCAGGACTGCATGCAGGGTGACGAAGGTTTTGGGAAATCATCCTGGGACAATTGATGGCGGAAATTAGAGCATCGGCTGAGACACAGGCTCACCAACTTGACATCCATTCACGGGCCGAATCTCAGGCTGACATTTTCACATGGGAAATTCAAGTGCAGTTAGAAAGGCACCCGGCCTTAAACTTTCAGCCAAATCTAAAATTAGCCAACATGGCTTGAATGGCTCCCAAGATATCTGGGAGAAGTCGAATAAAGTTTTGAAGTGCGCTGGGATATCAGAATATTGCCACTGAAGTTATTTTCCCGGCAGTCAACAAAAGGGTGTTGTCGCATTTGAGCACCCTCATAATACGCCGACCTCAGCCGGAAACGAATGTACTATCTGGGAAAAGAAGAACGATTACTAATATTGGTTACGTTACTGAAATTGATGACGATGATCATGCTTGTTGTTTTAAGGGACCTAACATCGAAGGTCATCGGCCCCGTTACTGAAATTCATCTCTAAATGAAGACATTGGATTTAGTGGCATCCTTTAGAAGGACGGTGAAATATTAGGCACAATGCTAATACTGAATTCAATTTAACATTTTATAATCGTGAAACGTTTACTAAATCCATTATAGGCCAACTTAATCACAAAATACTACGATTAAAATTCTTGTGAGTTTTATATTTTCAAGAAAGATATAATTTAACGACAGAATGCAGAATGTCATAATGTACATACGCAGTGCAGCATACTAAGGCGCCGGCCAGTATTCCGCATGGCCCACATAAGAAGCCGACCTTAAGATACTCAGTTCCGCAAGGCGAGCGGCATCTTTGTGGCATGCCAACACTGCCGCTATATCAGCCACATTGTGTAATTGACGTAACAGAAGACAGTTCCATGAGATAAAAGGATGCCGACAATGGCAGGCATACATGGATGCGTCGAAAGTTACCTGAATAAAAGAATAATTGTTCTCCTTTTATGTAATTTATTTCCTAAAGCGAGTGGATTACTTCATATTTTTGGCGAGGATTTGACCTGCACACACACCTATACACGAGACCCTGAAAATAATTTAAGATGTCCAGGTGTAAACAACTATCAAATTTTATGATTTATCTATAGCTACATGTTTCTTTAAAATCTCATAATTAAGAATATTAGTTTCGATTATTATATGAAAAGGTAGGAAATAGTAATGTCATTGTTCACAAGATATAATTTTCCGGATTAAATGTAGGGTCATAAAATTTTGGGAAAGACTTCCTAGGATAAAGCCCTGTCATTACTTTCCAGAAAATAAATCCAGGGTATCAATAATAATAATAATAATAATAATAATAATAATAATAATAATAATAATAATAATAATAATAATAATAATAATAATAATAATAATGGAAATGAAAACCTACCACTTGTTTTCCAGTCATTGGCAGGGTCAGGGAATGAATGAAGCAGATATAGGCTATTAGTACGATGGGGTCGCCACTCCCAAAGTGATTTATTAATGACTGATAGATGCTATGAAATGATAATGGAGAGTGTTGCTGGAATGAAAGATGGCAGGGAAAACCGGAGTACGCGGAGAAAAACCTGTCCCGCCTTCGCTTTGTCCAGCACAAATCTCACCGGGATTTGAACCACGGTATCCCACGGTGAGAGGCCGACGCGCTGCCGTCTGAGCACGGAGGCTTTACTACTACTACTACTACTACTACTACTACTACTACTACTACTACTACTACTACTACTAATAGTAATAATAATAATAATAATAATAATAATAATAATAATAATAATAATAAATTAATAAAACTTTAATCAAAGCAATATATTGAAACTGTTTAAAATTATATAGTTTCATATCGTCGTTGAAGAAACAAAACCTCGTATGTCAAGAAATGCTCTTCCTATCCGTTATTTTCCTTACGACTGGTCACACCTCTCAGCCATATATGTACGTACATTACAGTCCTTCAGAACAATTTTCGCTGTGTTCATTTTCCTCTGCATGTGTGCAAAAGAAAATGAAATTTACCGTGAAATACTGCAGGAATGTATGTTTACGTGATGTATTTACTCACTCCTACAGTATGGTTCATTTTCCTTTACACATTTGCATAGGAAATCGAACACGATGAGCATTGTCCTAATGGACCGCCTATCCATATGCGGCTGGGCGACATGGCAATTCTTAAGGATGGTAAGACATAGAAAGAGCATTGTGTCATACGAGGTTTTGTTTGTTAATCGACGATATAATTTGATTACCTATATAGGCCTATCTATTTACATAATGCAAAACTCGATACTGGTCAATCTATTAGGTAAACATAAGAATCTTCCATCTTTTAGAAAGCGCTGTTCTAAATAATTAAAAATCATCATCAGCATCATCACCATCATCATCAACATCAACACTATTTAATCATAGTATTTAGGGGCTACCTAGCCGTTAGTGTAAAGGCGTACTCGGTTCACCCGGAAGGACTTGGAATCGATTCTTCGATTGGTTAGTTATAAGTTAATATGTTTTCATTCCACCCTCCGATACTATGACTGCACTCTGTGAGCCGAACATTCAATAAGATGGATAATTTTCTTTATGGCTTCAATGAAATAGTATCCTTTGGCATAGCTTAGAGTTCAATAGTAACACGTTCTTTACCGATTCCCATTTCAGATATTGTCACTTATGAATTCAATCAGACGGATCACCATGCCTGTCTAGATGATTTTACATTAAGATATTAGATTAAGTAATTAAATTATAAATATGGCCCAAAGTAGACATTTTTATAGAAGCTTCTCCGTCATATGCATGCCTCGAAAATGCGAATGCCTGTAGGTGCGACCAAGAATGTGAGTCATAAATGACACGAATGTTTAAAATACAATGGAATCCAGGATATGACGAGTTATTCTTGTTAAAGTCTTTTACTTCAAGAAATTTGGCACATTTGTGTAATGTTTCAAATCTCTAACATTGCCATATATCCATTTCAGTTTCATGTTAGTTATCAAATCTTCTTCTTTTCCTTCTTGTTGTTTGGGCCTACTGAGGACCATGGGGCTCTTTTCGACTCCTTGTATGGAAATTCTGCTTTTTCTTCGCCCAGAAAACTTTCATCTTCTGGCTGTGTGCTTGTTTCCTTTCCTCGGTCCACTTCGGTCAGGTGGTGCCTGTACTCTGTCTGCTGGTGAGAGACTCTGGAAAGACACCTTGTAAGGTCAACTGCCGGAATAATAAACGATCCTGTATGGTTTGTTCTGAAATCCCCAGCTGTTCTAAGTCGGACTTCACTGTGGTGATCCATTTATTTTAGGACTCTTTCCCTCTGCCTGTAGTGGTAAAAATCTTTACTCATACGAGTCAAATGTCCATAGAAACTCAATCGCCTCTACCTCATGGATGTAACTATGTCTTCTTGATGGTCATAGATCTCATTGTTGTGCCTTATCCTGTAAGTACCATCCCCTTCTCTTATTGGTCCTAAAATCCTCCTTAGTATTTTTCGTTTTCTTGAGCTCTACCTTCCTCAGTGGACCTTTTCTGTTCATCAGAAGACACTCAGAGGCGTACTTTACGGACAGTCTTACTACTGAATTGTAATGTTGGTGTTTAAGGTTCTTAGGAGGCATTTGGATGTATAGATGCTCTTACAGGTATGGTAGATCCTTTCCAACTTGGTGCATCTGGTGTCTATTGCTAATGTCTCACTCTCGATTGCTAAAATCCACTCCCCTAGGTACTTCACTGCAGGAACCTTACGAATGGTGGTGTTTGCCAATGCCGTAGTAGGTGGGACTCCCTTTATGTTAGTCATGAACTCAGTTTTCTTTATCAAATCATCTTTTATATTGTTAAACATTGTATCATGAATAAAGGTACGTTTTGAAATAGTAGAAAATCGGTGATTACATGTTTTTTTAATCTCTAAAGCTTTTATCTCCTTCAAAAATAGTTTTTTATAAATTACGATAACATTTCAAACAGGTTATAAAACAACAACGTTATATCCCTCGGTTTACCAAATAACGTTTTTATAAAACATAGTGCATCTAAACACTGTAAAGCAACGTCAGTAATGTCCTATTCCATAAACGGTTTTAGCACATGTGAATTTAGGAGATGGGCATGTGCAGGCGAGAATCATATTTCAGTCCAATGTGTGGCCTAGGATGATCGGCTATCGTTCAGGTGCGACCTGGGAATATCTGAATTACAGTGGATGTTGCAAGGCCTACAAACAATACTTTACTTCCCGTATTGAAGACTGCCTGTAACAATATATTACTGCACAATGTTACCCTCCATTTAATAATATGTTTTGTTTATGAAAAACTGTATTCCTCTCGCAACTGCAATATAATAGGACACTGTAATATTGGTTATGCAAAATACGTTATAAATATGGTCAAAGTATTATTTATTAAAGGCTAGCTTTTTTGAATTAAAATTTCTATTTGTACCAAAGAATTAAAAGTATGGTAAGATTATCCTTAATACTCCCAGTCACATATGGATATCGACGGCTTACTTCTAAAACCTCGTACCTCCCTATTCTCTTACTATGCATTATATTCCTTAAGACTGGCCACGCCTCCCAGGCATATATTGATATGCAGCCCATCAGAACAATTTTCGTTGTGTTTATTTTCCTATGCTAATGTGTGAAGTAAAATTAACCTTAATTAAATTATACTCTTGATTGCGTAACTAGGTCATGCAAGCAACATCCCTACAATACGGTAATGTAGTGTCCATTTTCCTATATATATAAGCGTATAAAATGAAAACAACTAAAATTGTTCTGATGGACTGCGTATATGTTACATATGTGGCTAAGAGGCGTGACCAGTCTTAAGGAATATATTGGGTAGGAATATCACCGGGACAAACGAGGTTCTTGAAGTAAGCCATCGATATGCAGTCTATCAGAACAATTTTCGTTGTGTTCATTTTAGTGTAAAGAATAATGGAGCTTATCGTACCTTGCATGATCTATTTGCGCACTCCTGCAATATACTGTGCATAAAGTTCATTTTCCTTTACACATTCACAGAAGAAAATGAACACAACGAAAATTGTTCTGATGGACGGCATATCAATATGTGGCTGGAAAGCGTGACCAGTCTTAAGGAAAATAACGATGGCTTTCTTTTAAAATCTCGTATGTCCAAATGTTCTTCCTACCTATTATATCCCGTAAGACTGGCCACGACTCCCGGTCATATATTTTTATGCAGTCCATCAGAATAATTTTCGCTGTGTTCATTTTCCTTTGCTGCTGTCTAAAGGAAAATGGACCTTAACCTACCGAATTGTAGGGATGTTGATTGCATGGCAAATTTACACACTCCTACAGTAGCCTATAATGTATTTAAGGTTCATTTTCCTTTACAAATGGGCAGAGGAAAATGACCATAACGAAAATTATTCTTTTGGACTGCATATAAATATGGGACTGGGAGACGTGACCAGTCTTATGGAATATAATGGATAGGAAGAGTATTCGGACTCACGAGGTTTTTAAAGACAGCCATCGATAATGGATAGGATACGTGGTATTGTTTCTTAAGCTGGGATATGTAGACACCAAACAAACAATCAATAAATCCGTCAAACAATCAATTAAACAAACATACATCCAATATTACGGACTTAACAAGGAGTGCTGATCGGCACTGGAGAGGACTGTAAGTGTCGTGCGGTGGTTAGTGTCTTTACGCATCCGCATCTGTCGCAGTATCAGAGATTTTTCCATTGCTTTTAAGGAACTGCACAGCGCCCATATCAACATATACCTCTAGATTTTTGGTCTACAATCTGTTACTGCAAGATTGAGATCTGCGCTGAAACGGTACATAACGTCTTATGTTAACTCAAACACATTCACTTCTCAATTTCCGTTGCGTTCAAGATCGGAATGAATTGGAATGTATATTTATAACACATTACTTGATCTTAATTCACTCTTTATGAGAATCTTATTTAAACAATTAAGAATTATGTATTTCATTTTGACGGAGGTCAAATTTAGAGTATCTCAGATATTCCGGTTAAGTCAGGCTCTTTGGGGCTGTATGGTCTGATTTTCAGTTCGGAGGGCCCCAGGCTCGATTTATGGCTGGACTAGCTGTGTTAACTTCATAGGGAAATCCTCTAGCTCGGGGACTGGGTTTTTATGTTCGTTCCAGTTCTCTTCATACACCTCTACATACCGCAGTACCAGTCGTCACAAAAGCACACAATACATCCAACTAGATGCTATAGGCGTCAGGAACGACATCCGGCTGTAAAATTAGACCAATTAGACCAAGTCCTCATCAAGCACAGACTATAATAAATTGAAAAAAATGCAGGAAGAAGAACATGGGGAAAAATCAAGTAGTCTGGGTAAATTCGTATTCATGATATTCGATGTAGTTTATTTTCAGGAATGAAGGACTCTGCAGTAATCTTCGAACATGTATGAATACCCCTTCGTTCCGTTTCCTGATAAGGCGTCGGTGATAAGGGGACATGAAATTATACCGTCAGATGCCCTTCCTGACTCCAGTCTAAATTGAAGAGCTTATGGAGACTAAAAGAATGATGGTGAATAAAATGTGTTAATAAGATGGAAGGAATGGTCTGTGGCCTAACAGTAGGAGCTGTCGCGGCATTTGCCTGGAAGTTTTTGTTTGAGCTATCAGTCCATAGACTGGTTTGATACAGCACTCCATGCCAACCCATCCTGTGCTAAGCTTTTTATTCCTACGTAACCGCTGCATTCTACATCTGCTCTAATCCGCTTGTCATATTCATACCTTGGTCTACCCCTACCGTTCTTACCGCCTACACTTCCCTCAATAACCAACTGCACAAGTCTTGGGTGCCTTAAGATGTGTCCTATCATTCTATCTCTTCTTCTGGTCAAATTTAGCCCAATCGACCTCCTCTCACCAGTTCGATTCAGTATCTCTTCATTTGTGATTCGATCTATCCATCTCACCTTCAGCATTCTTGTGTAACCCCAAATTTCAAATGCTTCTATTCTTTTTCTTTCTGAGCTAGTTATCCATGTTTCACTTCCATACAATACCACGCTCTAGACGAAAGTATTCAAAAACATCTTTCTAATTCCTATATCAATGTTCGAAGTAAGCAAATTTCTTTTCTTAAGAAAGGTCTTCTTTGCTTGTGCTATTCTGCATATTATGTCCTCTTTACTTCTTCCATCGTTAGTTATTTCACTACCCAAGTAGCAATATTCATCTACTTCCTTTGAGAATTCGTTTCCTAATCTAATATTTCCTGTATCACCTGATTTCGTTCGACTGCACTCTATTACATTTGTTTTGGACTTGTTTATTATCATTTTTTACCCCTTAACCAAGACTCTGTTGTCACAGAAAATCGTTTTTAGGACAGGTAAACCCACCCGTCTCCCGAATGCAGAACTCGACTCCATAGCTGTAGCGCGTTAACATACGCGGCCACTTCACTCGGTTATCTTCGAACACACATAGTGTCGAATTAGCAGCATACGACTGAATATTGAAATAAACCCACATTTGACCAATAATATCGTCGCTGCCGGGACAAAACCTCCTATGTGAAATATTTCATCTGAGAACTTTGGCTGGTAAGGTTCTGTCATCTAAGGTGTAATATTTTGTGAATATTGTCAAGACATTCTCGCTCTTCATATTGTATGTGCTGCGCGTCAATATATCTCCAAAAATATTATCACATAGGAGGTTTTGTCCCGGCAACGACGATATACTCATGTAGCTTGTTTCTGATTGAAAACGACGCGAGGAAATATATTTTTGATTATCGTTGGCTTTCTTTTAAAACCTCGTATGTAACATTGCTCTTCCTGTCCATTATATTCCTTTTAAGACTGGTTACGCCTCGCAGCCACATATTTAGATGTAGTCCATCCTAATAATTTTCTTTGTGTTCATTTTCCAATGTTAATGTGTAAGGGAAAAATTGACCTTACATACCATATTGTGGGGATGTAGTTTGCATGATGGATTTACGCATTCCTACAGTGAAATGTATTTATGGTTCATTTTCCTTTATACTTTATTATAGAAAAATGAACACAACGAAAATTGTTCTGCTGGACTGCATATAAATATGTGGCAGGGATGCGTGACCAGTCTTGAGGAATGTAATGAATGGGTAGGAAGAGCATTGGGACATACGAGGTATTAAAAGAAAGCCATCATTATGCATTCTTATGACTAACACTAGTATTTCGACGTAAATGTAAGGGGTAAAATAGTATTTAAATTCAGTACAGGAAAACAGATAAGGTTAAAAATAAATCTTGTAAAGATTATCATGGCTGTAACATATAAAAAGCGCCCGTAATAAGTTCGTGCCAGTTGTTGGGTTACGTCATTCGCGACTTTGTTGTCCCACAGTTGTGAGCTACGACAGATGTGTTGACGGTTGTCAAGTCGACATGGATAATACAGACACAAAACTATGTCACTTAGTGCGTTCGGGCGACCGTGACTTCGAAATTACCACGTGTTATTTAAGTTACTTCGTTCATTTTTTAAACCTTAGATAAAAAAGTAAGAGGAAAGCTGAATATGTGTGGGTGGAAAGAGGAGAAGGAGGGAGAAGGGAGAAGCCAACCAGGTTTTTTTTAGAGTATTGAACACATCCTGGTGATTGGTGTGCCCTGTGTGAGCGACAGCTGTCGGGACGGCCGATCGCTTGCCTGGCATTTTCACACTCGCTGGGCAATGTTTGACCCCCGTCACTCGGAAAACCTCGCCTGCTGACCATGGCAATGTTCCACCTCCCCCTACATTGTCTAGAGGGGAACACGTTTGTGGAAAACGGAAATGTACATATCTGTGGCACCCTATTTCCATGTAGAAACACTGACCTGTGATTTATAGCAAAACATGACGTATTTTATTTGTAATGTTTCACGATAGACAGTGTCATAACCTTACAGAATAATACTTGCAAATGTCATTCAATCTCGTCTGCTTATTATGAAAATAATTTTGTTTCAATAAAGATGCTATTCTATGTGTTGTATAAAGTAAAATGAATGAATGAATGAATGAATGAATGAATGAATGAATGAATGAATGAATCGACTGGAAACAGCAGGACATACGCTAATGAAACTCGGTATACATTTTACAATTTACTGTGTTACCTTTGATATTTTGTAAACGGTCTCTTTTATTTAGAAATGTATCAAACAAAACTTACTTAAAATTCAATCTGAGCATTTAATATTATGATAGGTTTTTTGATACAGACAACTATACTGAGGATATTCATTATCTCAAATTCTTTTTACCAAATACTTCGCTGACATTGAAAATTCGTAAGTCATCGTGAGAAGAGTAATGATTTTAGTCGTGTTCGCCCTTATAAGATTACAACTGCGTGAAACAGGAAGAAACAAGTGAAGGAAAATTACTCGAGGAATGAGGGAAAATTAAAACGATAAAGTGGCGGGTGGATGGTGGGTGGGGGATACTCCATAGGCGTTGAATGTCCTAATATTACTGAGCTGCTAGAAAACATTTTCATATGCCTACGTGTAAAGGACATTGAACCTTACTGTTTCGCGTTGTAGGAATATACTGTATGCTCGCATGGCGTATTTACGCATTCATACTGAACCCGTAATTCTGCGATGAGAAAATTATTATTTTTTATTTCCCAATATTTATTTCAGCTACAAACTACTTTTTGAGAGCAGCCATATTTTTATTTCAAGAGTCTGGCTGTTTCGTGGGAACGAGCTCCCTTTGTCGTGCAAGCCGCAAACTCGTGAAATACCGGGACACTTCGGTGGTCTTCGAATATTGAACAATTTACCAAATTCAAGAAATTCTTCATAACGAGAGATTTTGGCGACATAATAAATCCAGAAAAAAAGAATCTAAATTATTCTTAAACCATATGTGAAGATAGAACCCCAGGGTAAAAATAAATGCAGTCAAGCCTAGAGAAGAATTTGCGTCCGGCCCGCGGATCAGCGACACGTGCCAAGGCCGATGGATGACGAAAAACCCGCAAAACGCCCGGGCAGAAATAATTCATTTCACCTGTTGCGAGTATGGGAAAAATGAAATTAACACCGTAATGAATCGTAAGTCTGTCCGAAGTTATGGAACAAATTTCAATAGATTTGGTCTTTTGGATGTGGAGCTAGGATATTGCACAACCAAGATTCATGGTGTGGTTAGCGTGGTGTGGTTAGATGAAAGGCACATAAGTTAGTTCTGTTTTGGATGCATAAGGTTTCGGCAGGCGGTTAGGCTTGTAGTATGTGCTAAGATACTGTAAAACACTGATGAGATGGGATTCAACATTTTCAAACATTTTACATAGCTGTAGTAATGTGTATGTTTGCAAGACATATTTACGCAGTCTACAATATAATGTATTGAAGGTTCATTTTCCTTTACACAGTGTCATAGGAAAATGAATCCAACGAAAAGTGTTCTGATGGACTGATATTCCGTATATAGTTGGGTAGCGTGACCAGTCTTAAGGATAATATTGGACAGGAAGAGTACTGGGACATACGAGGTTTTGCTGTAACATCGAAGATATGTTTCTTTATAGCATGGAACTTTGGGTTCGTGAACATCGCAACTTTTTATGAATTAAAGAAATCCTAGTTCTGAGTCGAATTTGTGGGTAGGCTCTTACATGCCTGCGCAGATGTATGGAGCATACCGTCGCTGCCGGGACAAAACCTCCTATGTGAAGTATTTTAGCTTAGAACTTCGGCCGGTAAGGTTCTGTCATCTAAGGTGCAATATTGTGTGAATATTGTCAAAGCATTCTCGCTCTTCATAATGTATGTGCTGCGGGTCTGTATATCTCCAAAATATTATCACATACGAGGTCATATCCCGGCAACGGTTATATATACATACACACATAGAGTATGCATTTTGAAGTTCCCTAAAGGCACCAGCAATCAAGTCTCGAAAACGGGCGTGGTGGGTGTTTTTAAGGACTTCACCCAGTTTGTAGACACTCAAGATATGTGAAAGGGTTTTTATCTTACATGCCAGATTGAATGATTATATATATTGTATAAGAGCGCAAAAAAGTTGATTAAGTAGGGCTTTACAGAAATTATCAAAGATAAGAAGCTATTGCAAGTAACTAGAAATCTGATAAGGGCAGCGTGGTCACAAACCGCTGCTCACTATCTGTGAAATCGTGGCCAGATTTGAAAGGAAGTTCTTCTGGAAATGTCCTCTGACAGAACGGTGAATGTATTCTGCGGTGCAGATCCTCTGAATTATTACGCTACGTTTAATAGAATATTCATTTGATAGTGGGGAACAGGTCATTCTTATATCATCTGCCATTCACTAACCGCGATGGAAGGGAGGTTCGATATCAAAATCCCATAAATATCACGAGAGTGAGTAACGGCGCAATAAAGATCGTGGTTGGCTATAAATCAACATCTCAGGAAAGGGCGAATGAAATCTTGGACCTTCATTGGTAAGCGGTGCACCGACCCTAGCTAGAGATTGGTTAGGAGTGAGAAATAAAGCTTGTTCATTCTCATCCCAAGTGTAAAACCTGTTCATAGTTTCAAGGGTTGGTATCACCTTAACTGATTCTATTATACATGCCGGAAACATTAGTCCAGAAACAAGGGTACTACTTAGGACTTTTTAAATTCTTTAGTTACGATTAGAGTGAATGGTTATCAGTCAGGTCGCGGTAAACAAGCTAATTAGGGATGGAGGATTTACCCAAGTAATGGAATTTTCTACTAGAGGAAACAACATTTAGAGATGTTTATCTTGTAAAACACAATGACTTACACATTAGTTGTATGGTAGTACCAGGAATTAGCCACGACTCCGCTGCAGAATTAAATATTAGATATCTCTTAAACACTAAACTAGATAATGAAGAGAAAGTAAAATTATACCAGTGTAATAATGATGACCCCTTTACATTCCAAGAGTTTATATGGCAAATATTTCCCAGCTGGGCATCACTAGGCGGGCACATAAACGAATTATGGGATATTTTCAATGGTATTATTAATAGGGCCATTGAGCAGTTTGTTCCCCTTAAATGACTACAATGGAACCCAGATCACGAATACTACAATAGTAAAATTAGGAGCCTTAAAAGGAAAGTAAGGAAAGCGTACAACAAGATGAAATTCAGTTCGGAGTCTTGGAATAGGTTTCACAAGCTGCCCAAAGAACTCGATTCTGAGAAGAAAGCTGCCCATAACAAATATATGAATGGTATACTTTATTCCAGAGAAAATAGGTGGAAAATCTCCATAAGTATGTTACGAAAAGGAAAGGAGACAGCGTGGTAAGTCAATGTGTCAATGATAATGGCCAGTGAAGGTGAGGTAATTACTGACGATCTACTAATTAGCTAATGAATTAAATCATTGGTACGGGAACGTATTTAATGAGCAGTCATGCCATTTCTTGATGGATACAGTACTTTCGCATCCATCTCTTGGCACAGGCCAGAGTAAGGTGTAGCTTTCACCGAAGTCCCAGTCAACATCCGTGGCTGTGACATAATGGAAGCTGCTGGGGTATGGGTAGTGCTGCGTAATGACATTCAGAGCACGACTAGTGCATCTGAGTGTTATGAAAGGTGCTGCTCATAGGATCATTCGTGCTGCAATAGTAATTTCTGACCCGGTGAGGAAAGCAATGGCAAACTACTTCATTCCTCATCTTGCCTAGTACGCCTCATTTTGGTGCTGCCATTGGTTTTTGGGGTTTACTTATATCCGCATAACCTTTGGTGGTGCTATTTTAGGATCCAACCAGCCTCTGGGCTGATGACCTAACAGACAGACCCTGGCGATAGACATTATCGATAACACTGATCGTCCTCTCTTCGAAATTAGCCGTAGAAAAATTCGAGAGAGAATTAGGAACTGAGGAATAATAAGTCGGCAGGGCCTGTTAATATTCCTGGGAGGTTCTGAAACTTGGAGGTAGAGCTATTCTACGCTATTTGGAATACTATTTACTGAGTCTCTCAACAATACGCAAATTCCAGATGACTGTAAGAAAGCAACTGCAGCCCCGATTTTTAAAGGGGGCAACAGGCTGCTAATGGACAACTATAGACCCAGTAACCTTACGTTCATTATATGAAAACAAATGGAACACCTCATTTCAGAATATCTAACACAAGATTGGGAGAAAATTTCATGTATTAATGGCCGTCAACACGGTTTTAGAAAAGGTTTCTCCTGCGAGAGCCAGATGTTATCGCTCTTTCAAGATATTAGCGAGTCTTTAGACAAAGGTGTGCAAGTTGATGGTATTGTAATTGATTTTGCTAAAGCATCTAATGTAGTACCCCAAGACATTCTGGTCCGAAAATTGGTGGACAAACATTGATGAAAGGGTGGTCCTGTCGGTCGGGAAATTTTTGACAGAAATCACGCGGAGGGTAAAGGTGAGATGTAAATAATTAGAAGAAGTTGCTGTAACGCCGGGAGTAGTACAGAGTAGTGTTATATGGCCATTCCTTTTTACGGCATTTATAAACGATCTGCCGAACGAAATTCGAAGTGAATGCAGTTTGTTTGTGGACGGCTGTATAATATACAGATATATACCGAATGTTAGCGATAATAGGTTATTGCAAGCCGATATAAATATATACGATAAGTGGCAACTCGATAACAAAATGGAAATCAATTCTCGAACATGCAGCGTCATAAGAATGGAAAAGAAGCATAGGCAAGGGGACTTTCAATATTGTCTTAGACCGGACGCTCTGGTTGAGCTTTGGCGATTTTACTTCCTACGCGGGTGTCTCTCTTTATGCCGATTCCTAGGTACTTGCCATGAGTTACTAAATCCTTACACTTCGTGATTAGGGTGCTAAAGGGCAGCAATTCCCAGGCGAAGGCGCAGGGCTATGTATCGCTCATTACGCCAGTCCTGGAATATGGACCAGCCGTATCGGATCCATACCAATTAGGACTCACTAAGGAATTTGAGATGATACAGCGAAAGGCTGCAAGGTTGGTGCTTAATAATTTCAATCCTTGGAGTAGTGTAATGTGACAAGTATGATGGAAAAACTTAGGTGGGATGAAATGGGGACTAAAAGGAAACTAACACAGTTATGGGGAATTGATGACTGGAATGCATTACCTGCAGCTGTCTTAGAGCCTTTTCACAAAAATATAAGATGCTTCAAGAATAGACTCCAGAATTCTGTGTTTTGTGGGTAAATTTCTATGTGATGGTGTTATATTTTAATTCACTGTAAATTGTAGCATTAAGGCATCTTAAGGTATGTCTGAATTTTTATATGAACGTGCCGTATCTACATACAATGCTATGATAATAGTAATAGGGCCGCTCAATCTAGTATTAGTCCTAGAGTAATATTTTGAAATACTTAAGCTGTGTGTGAATTTGTAAATGACGGTGTTGTGATGTTAAGCTAGTTGTAAGCTCAACATATCGTCGCTTCGCCGGTAAAACGTTGTATCCCACAATACTCTTCCTATCCATTATTCTCCTTAAGACTGGTCACGCCTCCCAGTCACATATGGATACGCAGTTCATCAGAACAATGTCCGTTGTGTTCGTTTTCCTATGTCGACGATTAAACGAAAATGAACTTTACATGCATTGTACACTAGGAGTGCGTAAATACGTAATGCAAACGTACATTCCTACAGTACGGTACTGTAAGGTTCATTTTCCTTTACACATGGGCATAGGAAAATGAACACAACAAAATTTGTTCTGATGGACTGCATATCCATACGTGGCTGGGAGGCGTGACCAGTCTTAAGGAGAATAATGGATAGGAAGAGCTTTGTGGAATACAACCTGTTACCGGTCGAGCGACGATATAGTGTTGTAAGCCGTAGTATTAAGCACTGGAAATACTTAAGGTGTGTGTGAATTTGTGTATGATGATGCTGGATTTACGATGTTAAACTAGCAGTATTTCTTGTAATATTCTCTTTCCATGGAATTGCTTGTTGTAATCTTGTTGTAGTTGTTGTTGTTTTTGTTATGTAATTATGTGTTAACTTTACTTCGTTATCACACTACTGTAAGTGATAATTGCCACCGGGATATGATGTGTTTGTTAATAATAAAAAATAACGTGAGAGCATGTGCTAAAATCACCAACGTAGTCCATATGTTGAAATATGAACTAAGATGTAAGTGTATGCACTGAAATCGATAAATATACACCAAAATATGCACAAAAGACCTTTTCCGACTTCATTGTAATTCAATAAATTTATTGCATTCTGTTGTAGCCTCCATGGCTCAGGCGGCAACGCGCCGGCCTCTCACCGCTGGACACCGTGGTTCAAATTCCGGTCACTCCATATGAGATTTGTGCTGGACAAAGCGGAGGCGGGACTTGTTTTTCTCCGGGCACTCCGGTTTTCCCTGTCATCTTTCATTCCAGCAACACTCTCCACTATCATTTCATTTCATCAGTCAGTCATTAAACATTTGCCCCAGAGGAGTGCGAAAGTCCTCGGCAGCCGGCACAATTCCTATCCTTCCCGCAGTTTGGGGGCTTCATTAACCCCATCCTGACCCGGTCATTGGCTGGAAAACGTGTTGTAGGTTTTCAATGTTGAATTCTGTTATTGGTAAATATGTTATAATAAGGAAATGATGAGTAATGTCTTTCTTGTTCATTGTTTCCTGTAAAGTAGTGATTGTGTTCATAATTCTAAAGGAGAAGTGATATTCTCTTGCTCCTATCCTACAAAGAACTACATTAGAGGAGCTTTATATTTGCTAAATGACAGCTGAAGAATAATAAGGTAGTCTAAGCAATCTATAAATATTTTTATACAGCTTGCTGCATTACATGCCAGCATCGATCATACTGCAAATGTAAACTTATTTTCTGAATTCTATGGCTATTGTAACTGTGTATGCGTTAAAACATGCATGAAACTAAAATATGAATATGATTAAGAACATATGGAGTATGATCTATGTTGCATAGGGTTAGCTGGTGGAATCACTGTGATGTAAATGGATGAGTTTAGGTTACCATCGTGTCAAGGAGGATACATTGATAGTTAGATTTGATCTCTTACTATTTCAGGAAGTTAAAATAGAAGCAAAAGAAACATTTATCCTGCTAGTGAACAGTAGGTTACATTACGTAGGTGTGAGGTTCGATGATAGACTTGCAGACCAAAGAGTAATCGCATTCTATAAAACAATGTCTTTTGAATGTGAACTAAATAACTAAACACCCATAGTTCATATGTATGCTATATTCAGCAGAAGGGGTTTCCTACCCGAGTTTTACGGGACACCTTCAACTGTACAATCAATTAAACACATATCCCAGTGATGCCTTGTTTTTTTTACATTACATAAGACAAAACAGCCCTACAACCAAAGGTACTCCTTCCATCCCGTCAACATCCACGCGAACCAACCACCGTTTATTTTACGTGGGCCCTCCCCATCACATTACCACAGGCTTCAGGAGTACCTCTGGCTTAGCCTCAAAGACATTACCGACCTACGGTTCTGCAAGCTGTACTTGCGCCTTGCAGTACGTACTCATGGCCAGTAGGTAGTAATGTTCGGTCTTTGAATGTTAAAAGCTTAGCGTAAAATCGTGAAAAATCGTATATATATTCAACTATGGCAATCCACATCACATATGAGTGTTAAGCTATTAGCCCCAGTTACGAATTGCCGGTACATCTAATACACTGAACGTATGTTGAACATAATAAACGCGATTTCCTCTTCTTCTATGGCTAATGACTCTGAAATGCAGTCAGCCTACACAAGCAATGAACAGAAGGTTAATTCGTGGACGCAGAAACGACTGGGTATAGAGCTTCCCAATTTTTTTTAATGCCGAGTTTACGAATAATGGAAGCATTGACCTTGTGCAAGGCCCTTCATGGTATGTATCGAGGTTGGTTTAATGATCAGAGGAGAGCGAACCTTTCGCAGGAAAATCAAATATACGAGAAACAAATGACACATGAGAAATTCAAATATAAACGAATATGAACTAATATACTTCGTCCATCTTCTGGACATCCTTTACTTACTTTAAGAGTAATGAAGGTCGTAATGGGGGCTTACAGTTTGTTCACCCTTGATTGCAACACCGGAGGTCATGCATGACCACTGCGTTGTCTTCCTGTGTTTGTCTTCTTGTATAACTCGGTGTCACAGTATTGTTTGTTGGGATGTAGAGTGTTAGACCCTGTCAGTAACATATTGCTGCCATGTATCATTACACGCTCAGAGTCGCCTAGGTTAATAAGACAGGTTTATAAGCGGAGAAATACGAACATGGTGAATGTCAAAATATTTTGGCTCTGAAACAACCTGCTCTCCGACTTTCATGGAAGAAGAGGAAAATACTACACGTTTCTCGTTACCGGATATTTGTTTCTTAACAAGAAGTATTCCATTTTCTGTCTCTGGATTGGCTGTTGTTTATAAACCTGAGCTGCAGTGACTCAACGTGCAAGCCGTAAAACTAGTAACAGGAGAATTGGACTTTTGATCCATGGTTATGGTTCTCCTCTTTCCGGATGGAATACGTCTACTGTCCATTTGAGTACCATGGAGATTATCTCCACTAATTCCATCACTGACATATCGTCTTTGCGCCTGCAAAATACCGTGATACGACAATGTTGAGGGAAGAAATACTGAGCCGCAACACATGCACCCGATAACCTGGCTATCGGGTGCGACATGTATCACCTATAATGAAAATTCGTTGATATAGTTCATGCAGAACTGAACCTTAGATGAAATAATATTTATGTTTAGAGTCCTAAGCTGAAATATTATCACATTGCGTTTTTCCTAGGTGCAACGGCGATATAAAAAATTCAGCTTAGAGTTTTGCCTGGAAATGATCTACCATCTAAGATTCAATACTGTGCGATGAACTTCAAAGAATTCTCGTTCTTAAGGAGATCTGGCTTGCGGGTCGTCACACAGGGGTTTTTGCAGGCGCAACGGCCATGCAGCAAAGCAAACGAAATCAATCTCAATTTCGTATAATCTACTTAGACGATTGCTGTCTGGTTAGATGGCATACAAGTAGCCTATAGGAGTTTCACGTCAGCAACCTGACGACATCCTCAGCCTATCGTTCTACTTCCTTGACACGTTGGGACGCCTCAGTTGATCTCATGAGGCTGAGAGAATCGTTTTCCAGCCCCTAGTACAGGTTTAAAATCTATTGACGACCTGGTGGTTGAACCAGCGGCCTCGGCATAAAAGCGGTTGAGCTGCCCCTACGCCACGTTGTAGGTAATTTATGTCTATTATCCATCATCCTTGAAACAGGTACTTATGAAATTAGAAAGAACTATTAATGGACCTTTTAATATACCCGATGCCAAACACGGCCAGTTATTATATGGTTGCTCGCTCTGTACTTGGGAGACATATGGGTGCGAATCCACCGTCGGCCATTATTGAAAAGTTTTTCCATAGTTTCTCTAGTTTCCCCATTTCAACTCCAGGCAAATTCTGGGACGGTAACTTTATTAAAGCAATATCCACATTCTTTCCATTCTTATCCCCTATTATTACCCCTATACCCAGACAACACCTTCAGATAACGGATCATGTAGCTCACCCCCATGGGGTATGGTGGTGGTGATCATTTTAAGAGGTAGTGCAAGTAGGTAACCATACAATGTATAACAATAACCAGGGAGAAAACAATGGAAGGGATCTGACACTTCCAAAAATGAAGGTACCGGCCAGAGAAAGATAAGGGCCAGGAACTGCGTGTAAATGAAAGACTTCCTAGGCTTCGAATGCTCTAATACTGTCGGTGCCGGAAAAGAACAAGATTTATTATTATTATTATTATTATTATTATTATTATTATTATTATTATTATTATTATTATTATTATTATTATTATTAAGATGCTGAGAGTACAATGCTAAAGATTAGTACCGTCGACGAATATATCTGTCTTCAGAACGAGCATTCGTATTTTTTTAAAGTCTTACGTCATAACATTGTGGATTGAACATTGAGTATGTTTTGGCGAAGAACACGGGGGATGGAAGCTGAAACAATTCAATGCGAAATGTTTTGGAAAGAGGACAAATTGTTGAGATCTCCAACAAGGTTCTTTGACAAGATCAACACACCGTGTTGTTGGGGACTACACATGAAAGACACTGCTGACAGACGAGGCATAGTGCGACGCCAAGCGTCGCTCACTCATTCGGCACTTGACTGTTGCCACACTATATTTAGAGTCAGTCGCTACACCCTGAACACTCCCACAGGGACAGACTCATATATGTGGGACGACGAACAATACTGTTCTTATTTTGATACTTCACATACTACAAAGACATCTACCTTTGAAAATCTCTCTCTTGGACAAAGTCCACGCCAAACACACTGAATTTACAAACAGTACAATTGGCAAGCGAATACGAGGGTGGAACATGCGGTAATTATAATTTCTCCGCTGAATATTTATTTTGCGTACCTCTATTTCCTCATTCCGTTCACAAACCGACGTTGAAGCAGACTAGATAAAAGATCGCATATGAGCAGAACTTCGTAGACAAAAGAAGACACAGCGTTGTGGACAAAGCTTGCCAAAACACTTCATAAAAGCCATTATTTACATACTTTATTTTTCTTTAGGAATGTGGTGACAATTTGAGTTAAAACCGAAAATAAGCTCACTGTTAAGAACATTAACACAATTTATTATAGTTTTTATATTTTAGTACAGTAAATTTCCGTCCTATAAATAGGACAGTGGTAAATGGCGATCTCTTTTAGATTTCCATTCAGTTTCACTCATTTTAAAGTTTGTTTTCTTCATCGACAATGCCTATGATCAGGAGCGTTCGACAAAGATAAATAGCGGTTTTGTGATACGATATGCTAAAGAGTTTCAGAGAACTTGAAAAATCTATCTTAAATATTATGATCGAAACATTTGAAAAAAGAACCTTTGTACCCGTACTTTGATATTTTACAGAAAGCACTTTAAAATAAAGAGGTAAGGGTTATTCTGCCCAAAGGCAGGTTCGAACCTCCGTAGAGGTGTTCCTGAGCCGGAGTTTACGTGCGGTAGGGTGGCCAGTTCCTTTCCGCTCCTCCATTCCCTTCCCTCCACCAACAGCGCGTGGCAACCCATCCAACTCCTGACCACGCCCGATGTTGCTTAACTTCGGAGATCTCGCGGGATCCGGTGTTTCAACACGGCCACGGCCGTTGGCTTAAAATAAAGAAAATATGTACAAATCATCCATTTTAGATCTTCACGGTAAAGGTTAAAAAAATTAACTGTCCTATCTATGGTTCTGACATGAAACACGACAAAATTGTTAAAACGAAGACTAATTATCAAACGACTTCCATTCTTGAAAATGTCCGTCACAAATAAATAAATAAATAAATAAATAAATAAATAAATAAATAAATAAATAAATAAATAAATAAATAAAGGAGACAGCTGATCCTTCCCGAATGGATGAACGTTGTTTATGTTCAACGGTGTTCATGGGATTAATCAATATTGTGGACTGTGCTGTGCCAGGACATTCTGTACTGTTGTGTACGGTTGAATAGATGGTAGGATGACTTTGTGACAAAATAACAAAATTGCTGTACGTCAGAAATATAGACATATTACTAGATCTCTAGATTGGCTTTCCGAATTTTATAGACAATTTTTCTGGGATAATTCCCATTCAATTCTACTGTAGAAATGCTGTGATTAAGGGTCGTAGAAGTAGCCTTTTATATGCAGAAATTTCAAGAACACCACTTGCTAGCGACATTTAGGAAAGCAAGTAATGATATTAGTTAACAGTTTATTCTAATTTCGTCGACTGAAGGGATATCCTCAGAGAGTTGAGTGTGAAAATGGGAAACCACGGAAAGTCATCTTCAAGACTGCCGAGAGCGGGGTTCGAAATCATCATCTCGCGAATGCAAGCCAACTGTTACATGACGCAAGCCGCGTAACCAGCTCGTTTGATTTTACACATTTTTCGCTTAGGACATATATAGGAAGTGTTAGAAAAGGGGGTTAAGTTCACAGGTAAAGTATGATCTATGCAACCAACAGCTAAAATGCACGTAATGTACTACAGAGGCCACCACACATAAATTAACATGAAGTGGTGGGCAGGTCATGGAGGACATTTCCAATCAAACCTGTACTAAATGCGGGAAGGTAAGGCAGTTCATTGTGTTCTGTTTTGTCTGAGTCCGGTCCCTTGATTGACTGGTTGGTGTAATGGCCTTCGGTTTATTGGGCCTGGGTTCGATTCCCAGAAGGATCGGGGATTTTAACAGCGATTCGTTAATCCTTTAGCTCGGGAACTGAATGTTTGTGATTGTTTTGATACACATCTTCATTTACATGCAACACATGACACTACCAAGGTCCACAGAAACACGCAACAGTCGGTAGGCTACATCCCTCCGCATGTGGTCAGCGTCAGAGAGGGTACCTGGCAGTAAAACTAGGGTTATTAATTCACATCAGTACCGAGCCCATATAATTGGGAATATGAAATTAAATGGCGTATGGCTTTTAGTGCCGGGAGTGTCCGAGGACAAGGTCGGCTCGCCAGGTGCAGCTCTTTTGATTTGACTCCCGTAGGCGACCTGCGTGTCGTGATGAGGGTGAAGTGATGATGAAGACAACACACACACCCAGCCCCCGTGTCAGCGAAATTAACCAAGGATGGTTAAAATACCCGACCCTCCGGGATTCGAACCCGGGACCCCTGTGACCAAAGGCCAGCACGCTAACCATTTAGCCATGGGGATCGGGAAAAAAGATCAAGAAGAAGATTATGTTCTATTTTCCGTTCTTTCATTTTTATTCTTGTTTACTGTTGTGACGTATTATTGCAAATATTTGAAGACCTGTTGCCATTTGTATTTTTATAAGTTCACGTTTGGTAAATAACCACATTACACTGACCGACTAGTGTTACCTAACGTTTGTCTATAAGGGAGAAACCTTACTATTTTTGTCCCATTACTGTATCAGCTTATGTTTTTAATAGTATTTTTTGACAGCCAGGTTGCATTCTGCGTTTCCACTCATTTATTCATTTTAACTTGGATGTTGCCAGCATTTTTCTTGATTTGCTAGGAGATGGACTATCGACGTAGGCCCTGTCGCCTCTTATCAGGAATCCCCGTGTTCGATTTCCGGACAGGTCCGACACTTTTACCTAGATCTGTGGACTGGTTCAATGTCTGCTCATCCTACATGAGACTAATTGAGGAACTATATGACGGTGAATTAGCCGCTCTGGACTACAAAGCTAAGAAAAACTATAGAAAGGATACATCACACTGACCAAGCGTCGACTCGTAATCTGCAGGCCTTCGGGCTGAGCAGCGATCACTTGTTAGGCCAAAGACGATCACTTGGTAGGCCAGAGACCATCTGGGCTCGAGCACCCTGGGATAGGGGGGATTGGACCAACGTTCGTATTGTCGAATTATGGTACATATCGAAGTGCAAATGAATAATATTAATTGTAATTTCCTTTAGGATTATACAAATACACATTACGATCATATCAGGTAAATGGAATAGTGGCATGTTCAAGCAATGTATTTAATAACCTTAGTGGTGTAGGACTACAGTGTAAGTTGCGTTAATAGTGTGATCTATATTATTACTGCTAGAATTGAACTACTGTTTTCCTTTTGGTAATATTCTGTGATTTTCATAAGCAGCTATTCATGTTGTAGTGATAATGTTCTAAGTTATGGTAGGCTATACATTCTTCTTCTTACTCTTTTATACCGCTTTCCCATACCTGCGGGATCGCGGGGGCGAACTATGTCGCATATGTAGATTTGGCTTTTTTTATGACCGGATGCCCATCCTGACGCCAACCCTATGTCGAGGGATGTAATCACTATTGCGTATTTCTGTGGTGATTGGTAGTGCTGTGTGTAATCTGAATATGAAGAGGAAAGTGTTGGAACAAACACAAACACCCAGCCCCGGGCTAGAAGAATTAATCAAAGACGATTAAAATCCCCGACACTGCCGGGAATCGAACACAGGACACTCTGAACTGAAGGACACAACGCTGATTATTCAGCCAATGAGTCGGCCCTTGGTAGAAAATTATCCCAAACAAAACATATAGTCGTTGGAGAAACAAAACCTCGTATGTCACAATGTTCTTCTTATCCATTATTCTCCTTAAAAGTGGCCACGCCTCCCAGCCACATATGGATATGCAGTCCATCAGAACAATTTTCTTTTTATTCATTTTCCAATGAAAATGTGTAAAGGAAAAATGAACCCTACCGTAACGCACTGTAAGAATGTACGCTTGCATGACGTATTTACGCACAGTTAATAGTGTATTGTATTTAAGGATCAATTTCCTTAACAACTCCGCATAGGAAAATGACCACAACGAACGGTGTTCTCATGGATTACAAATCCGTATATTTCTGGGAGGCGTGACCAGTCTTACGAGACATTTTGGTTAGGAAGAGCATTTGTGACTTATGGGGTATTGTTTCTTCACCAGCGATATTTTCTTCGTTTTGTTTATTCGACTTTGAAAATTATTCTGCTCTGTATTTCTGCTGTAATACTTCTGTACATAAAGCTTCCTGAACATTATTTCATTACAGGTCTTCAGACCGACAAACGAATACTCCACTTGTTGGGATTCCTGTGGCAGTACATCACCTCATCGCCGGCAGCCACATCGCTGACGGATGAGCCATAGCATTCACCGTTACGCCACCGACCTCCCTCATTCCTTGACGATCTTACCTCACCGCTCGTCCTTAATAGAACCACCTTTCGTGATCTTCGCTTCCACATCCATCTCACATCACTTGCTCCAGCCAGCTACAAAAATAATGATCTATACTGTTTCTTTAACATGACAGTGCTAGTGACATCAGGTGTGACATACCCTAACATTCTTTTTTCGTAAACAAAACGTTTATTAAGATGGAAGCAATGATTTTCAGCGTCCATTTATTTAAAATAACCTTTAATTTTCTCGGTCTGTCGAACATAACATACAAATTTACTTGTATTATACACTGGTGCATGCCAGAATAAACCACAGTTATTAAGATGGTGGGCATCGGATTTTAACATTCAGAAAATTTTTTGCTTCCTCATAATATCATCCATTCACAATTAGTGACACGTTGACACAATAGGTTCTTTTTCAAGTATGTACTGTTCTAGTCCGACTCGTTGGCTGAATGGTCAGCGTACTGGCCTTCGGTTCAGAGGGTCCCGGGTTCGATTCCCGGCCGGGTCGGGGATTTTAATCGCTTCTGATTAATTCTTCTGGCTCGGGGACTGGGTGTATATGTCCGTCCCAACACTCTCCTCATCATATTCACACAACATACTACACTACCAACCACCAGCGAAACACGCAATAGTGCTTACATCGCTCCATAGAGGGTTGGCGTCAGGAAGGGCATCCGGCCGTAAAACCAGGGCCAAATCCACATGTGCGACGCAGTTCGCACCCGCGACCCCACAGGTGTGGGAAAAGCGGCAGGAAAATAAGAAGAAGAAGAAAGACTGTTCTAGTGTGTTATAAATTTGTATCTTGTGTTCGACAGACTAAAAATTAGAGTTTTTTTAAAGGAACAAATCCATGCACCTGTACTTTGCGTGCGACATATTCAACAGCCTTGAAGATATTCCTGCTAACTAGAGATGAGTCGATACCGGTTTTTCTCGATAATCGATACGCGATATTTTCCACGATACCCGATATTTCGATATTAGATACCGTCATTTCTACTTCACCAGAAAGTTCTAGCTGTAAGTTGATCTGTGAAATATTTCTTTTAGGAGGAGTTTCATTTTTCCCACAACGCAACGAAGTAATCAAAAATAATAATAAAACGCTTCCTAGAAAATTCAACTCGACATGTAATTAGTCAGGTTTTTCCTTGACTTCCAGTGAGGTAATTAGATGTTTGGGTTTGCACTAAATAAGCAGGAATTGAAGGAAGGGTCTTGCTGACCGTATTTCCGTCTTCGTCTCTAGTGTTTACGTGGTCATTGAAGCCACTTTAAAATGATCTACTTGGGGCAATAATATTTTGTAATTTTAAAATGACATAAAAATTGCAAAATTAAGACCGAAGTATCGAAAAAGACTCGAACGAATTTTCTGAAGTATCGTTCAATGTCGATACCATTCATGTATCGTGAGTATCGAGGTATTTAAAGTATCGAGGACCCATCCTAATTATAACGTCGCTCGACCGGTAAAAGGCTGTATTCCACAAAGCTCTTCCTATCAATTATTCTCCTTAAGACTGGTCACGCCTCCCAGCCAGGTATGGATATGCAGTCCATCAGAACAAATTTTGTTGTGTTCATTTTTCTATGCCCATGTGTAAAGGAAAATGAACCTTACAGCACCGTACTGTAGGAATGTACGTTTGCATTACGTATTTACGCACTCCTAGTGTACATGCAATGCATGTAAGGTTCATTTTCGTTTAATCGTCGACATAGGAAAACGAACACAACGGACATTGTTCTGATGGACTGCGTATCCATATGTGGCTGGGAGGCGTGACCAGCATTAAGGAGAATAACGGATAGGAAGAGTATTGTGGGATACAACGTTTTACCGGTGAAGCGACGATAACATTTAATGAGCAATCAGTTTTACTTTAGGTACGTCGTTTCATTTTCACTTTCTTTACCAAACTTCCCTTTCACGGTTGTGGTCTCAATATATAGTAAATTTATTGCTTTATTTGTTTCACGTAAAGCAAGATTTATAGTGATAATGGAAAAATATGCCCTTGCATTAAAAAGCAAAAAGGCCTTTCAATTATTTTCTTGCTTCTCCCCTGAACTTTCCGCCCAATAATTATTATCAAAACTGTAACATTTATATTGACACATTGGAACACCTACTAATAAAAGAGAACACTGCAACAAAAATAGAACTTCTCCAAATTATATATCAGTTCCACTCGTCTTGAATAGTTCTCTTCATCGTACAAAAGAGTGCATTTTTCTCCTTTACAAAACAGTACATCTTGTTCAATACAAAGATGCACATTATATAGAAGTAACTTACTTTGTAATAATCTTGTAACACGAGAAGTGAAGTCTTACTTCTTTGGCTGCTTTCAATAACTGTTAAACTTTTGTGTTATCATCCTTTCGGAGTACATTGAGGAAACGTCATATATGAAGGGCAGAAGGAACAATGACCCATTGGGTACTTCTCACCAATGGTGGGTTTATAAACCTCCAATGCATAACGTTACTGTACCGTACTGCAGGAATATGAGTTTGCATAACATATTTACCCAGTCCTAGAGCAGGATGTATTTAAAGTTCATATTCCTTTACAAATGCGTATAGGAAAATGAACTCAACGAAAATTGTTCTGATGGACTGCATGCCAATATGTGGCTGGAAGGCGTGACTAGTCTTAAGGGAAATAATGGATAGGAAGAGCATTGTCACATTCGTGGTTTTGGCACAGCAGCGACGATATGTAAATGCTGTCCATGAGTACAATTTTCGCTGTATTCATTTTCCTATGTATGTGTGCAAAGGGAAATTAATCTTACCGTAGGAATCGTTCATTTTCCTTTTACGTTTGCACAGGAAAATGAACACAACAAACGTTGTTCTTATGGATTGCATATCCATGTGTATCTGGAAGGCGTGACAAATCTTAAGGATAGTAATGGATAGGAAGAGCATTTTGACATAATATGTTTGGTTTCTTCACCGAAGATATACTTTATATGAGTAAGGAATGAGAATTAATTACATTTTTAGTCTAGATTGATATGTTTGTTCGAAATCTTAACCTATGACTGTGATAGACTGTAGGGCACTTACCATATACCTAATATAAATAAACAACAACAGGAACAAAAATAAGTAGCATCTGTAGGTAGATATTTTTGGGTTATAGGTAAATATTTCTCACTATCACAAAGGACATATATATGATACGAAGGAAACGAGTTAAAACATTAACTCAACTGATTCTCACTACGTTATTACTCTCCATTTAGAACATCTTCCTTTGAAAATTCTTATAGCAAGGTATCAAGCTGTGATTGTTGCCATGGCAATAACATTCGCAGTGTTTACTTCTATCGCTTATGTGTATACAGGTACAAGGAATGGACTACATCGTAGAACTCGGAAAGGAGGCTATTTTAATTGTATTCTGTTGTCGTTCCTTTCCTCCATCCATTCACGAAATTCACGGCAGACAATGGATTTGAGTCATATTTCATACCTACAGAGACACATTGAGCCAGGTGTGAATTAATTCCTTCCTGTCTAATCACAACTTAGGAAATAAAGGAACTCTTACTAAGACGATGTAACATTATTAACACGATGCGTATCTCAACTTTATGTTATTTGGTATCTATTTCTGTGTTGCAAACACAATTTTGTTTTTAATTCAATGGACTGGTCCTACGGGCGGGCTACTACGCACATGGCGTCTTGCAGGTGGTAGACAAGTCACGTGATATCTGTAATTAGTCTTTTGCCTGCCTTTTTGTTCTTCCTGCTGCTTGCTTGCATGCTTCAAAGAACCGTGTGTGCGGCCACAAGTCTGAAGTAATAGAATGTGGGGACCTACCCACGCCCGTGTCAAAAACATGGGACCTGAAGTCAATCCCTGGGGAACATTCTTCTCCAGACATTAATTTACGATTCGTTTCAATTCATACTTGAGACTTGTTCAATCTTTATTCTTAATTAACTTGGGTACACTGCACTTCTGTTTGATTAGTTTTCTGTCGGACATAGGATATTACCTGTCAGCTGATTAGAATTTTCAAAAGTATTATGGCTGTCTTGAGAACCATTTCAATTTTTGTTCGTGAAAATACATACATGTATACTTGTGAGAAACAAACAATAGCATTATATTTATTTGTATATAGATTATAAACGTGTCGTATTAACAGTTCACACCACTGACGTCTGCTAGGGAAATTACCAAATGTACAACCACTGAATTGTGGGTGTATGTAGTTAAAAGTGGTTCGTGTTTTGGGATATTGCGGTTATCGTGACATGGGCAACGACTGAGTGGCCTAGTACTCGAACATGAGTGTCAGGATAGGAATAGGAGTGGCCGTCATTGTGCTCAGCGGGGGCTATAAAATCCACCATTGATCCCTAACTCGTTCGAGGATTCTCATTGGTACTATGTGTATGTAATGTTGCATCCTGCTTCACAGAACTTATCGAGATCAAAATATTTTAAGCAGCCTCGGACCTATAGGAGTTCTATTTGAGAGGCGAGGGACTCCTTGAAAACAACTTGGCGAACGAAATCGGATTCGATGGGATCTATGAAAATTAATGAGGCTTATGAAAGAAAGTAGAATGGCTGAATCGGTAAAGAGGATGCCTCTGGATGTGTTAGGAGTTAATGAAACTCGGATAGGGGGAAATAACGAGGAAGAGATAACAAAGTGTTCTTAACAGGTGTTAGAAAGGGAAGGGCAGAGTGTGGGATAGGACTGTTTATTACCAATAGTGTTGCACGTAACATAGTGTCTGTTAGGTACGTAAATAAGCCAACGATGTGGGTAGATTTGGCAGTTGGAGGAATGAGGATAGGAATTTCCTCGGTGTATTCATCACGTGGTTGTGTCCCGTTCGTGATAACTCCCATTACAGTGGAAAACAAGAATTTGAAGAAAGACCAGTTCGTGTCCCATTTGCGACCACTGTAAAATTATCAGCAGCCTATCAGGGTTTTCCAACGTCCATGCAGCAGGGGGAATGCTAATTATGGCGTACTCCACACAACCTCTCTCTTGAAGGTTTTTTTGAGATAATATTAGTCTATAGTTTTTAACATAACTTACTGTAATTATTCCAGCTGTAGACATCAATCGCTGATGTAGCTTTTGTTGTTATGTTGTTTGTTATCTGCGTGCTTACTTACGACATGCAGGTCATTGAGACGAAGAAAGGCAAGCCTTGTGCTTTATATAATGGATACTCTTACAGAAATTTACGGAAAAGTCAGGGTTGTTTGGTGACATAGGTTTTTTATCGCTGGCTTTACATCGCACTGACACAGATAGGTCTTATGGCGACAATGGGATAGGAAAGGGCTAGGAGTGGGAAGAAAGCGTCCGTGGGCTTAATTAAGGTACAGCCCCAAAATTTGCTTATTGTGAAAATAGGAAACCACTGAAAACCATCCTCAGGGCTACCGACAATGGGATTTGAACCCACTATTTACCGAATGCAATCTCATCTTTTCGCTCTATCATTATAGAATTATAATTTCTTCAACTTATTTTAATCTAAATATTTTTCTTAACATTAAGTTCTAGAATCTTGTACATCTAATGCGAGCGTGCAGACAAAAACTATCATTTTATTTATGTACGTGGAAGTAAGCTGAGTGGCCGCGCGTTTTAACGCGCTACGGCTATGGAGCCAAGCTCTGCATTCCGGAAACGTGTGGGTTCGAACCCCACCGTCGGCTGTTCTCAGAATGGTTCTCTGTGGTTTAATATTTTCACTTCCAGCCAAATGCCGGTGCAGTTCCTATCCATAGGCCAGAAATGAGTCCTCCCACCCTTTACCCAATTGCATTCACCATAACACATTTCATCTTCATTAGCTTCTCAACTGTCCGGCTCCATGGCTAAATGGTTAGCGTGCTGACCATTGGCCACGGGGGTCCCGGGTTGGATTCCTGGCAGGGTCAGGAATTTTAACCATAATTGGTTAATTCCCCTAACACGGGGACTGGGTGTTTGTGTCGTCTTCATCATCATTTCATCCTCATCACGACGCGCAGGTCGTCTACGGGAGGCAAATCAAAAGACCTGCACCTGGCGAGCCGAAGTCCTCGGACTCATCCCGGCATTAAAAGCCATACATCATTTCATTTCACTTTGTCTCCTGAACTAACGTTGGTGCCAGGAAAAGCATCCGGCCCTAGAAACATCCCGTATAAATTAATCTCATCTCATCCCGACCCGGTATCAAGAAACGAGACTAAGGCCTAGACATACATAGCCTACAGATAAATGAAAGTGGGCTAACTGTATTTTGAACAGCTGCTTACTTAACGTGTCAGTATGAATGTTTGAACAGTTTGAGCATTATTTAAGCAGTAATTTGAGATGAGTTACAATTTCTTCAAACAGGGTAGTACTATCAGCAAAATCATTTGTTTTGAAATGGGAAAGTATAAAATTCAACGGTTTTAATAATGCGCCCATCTTTTGTCCTATTTCTTAAGTCATTTAACAGCCTTTACACCCATAACCATCTGGTAACTCTAAATAAAAGGTCCATTTCAGTCCTGTTTGTTCTCTGTCAGTCCCGATATTAATGAATCAGTCTCAAACGGTAAATATACACTGACTGACAGAGCAAATGCAACACCAAGAAGGAGTGGTTCGAAAGGGATGAAAGTTGGGGAAAAACAGAGACGGCACGGACGAATAATTGATGTTTATTTCAAACCGATATGCAGGTTACACAATGCGCACGACATCGACTCAGTAGGATATAGGACCACCGCGAGCGGCGATGCACGCAGAAATACGTCGAGGTACAGAGTCAATAAGAGTGCGGATGGTGTCCTGAGGGATGGTTCTCCATTCTCTGTCAACCATTTGCCACAGTTGGTCGTCCGTACGAGGCTGGGGCAGAGTTTGCAAACGGCGTCCAATGAGATCCCACACGTGTTCGATTGGTGAGAGATCCGGAGAGTACGCTGGCCACGGAAGCATCTGTACACCTCGTAGAGCCTGTTGGGAGATGCGAGCAGTGTGTGGGCGGGCATTATCCTGCTGAAACAGAGCATTGGGCAGCCCCTGAAGGTACGGCAGTGCCACCGGCCGCAGCACATGCTGCACGTAGCGGTGGGCATTTAACGTGCCTTGAATACGCACTAGAGGTGACGTGGAATCATACGCAATAGCGCCCCAAACCATGATGCCGCGTTGTCTAGCGCTAGGGCGCTCCACAGTTACTGCCGGATTTGACCTTTCTCCACGCCGACGCCACACTCGTCTGCGGTGACTATCACTGACAGAACAGAAGCGTGACTCATCGGAGAACACGACGTTCCGCCATTCCCTCATCCAAGTCGCTCTAGCCCGGCACCATGCCAGGCGTGCACTTCTATGCTTTGGAGTCAATGGTAGTCTTCTGAGCGGACGCCGGGAGTGCAGGCCCCCTTCAACCAATCGACGGGAAATTGTTCTGGTCGATATTGGAACAGCCAGGGTGTCTTGCACATGCTGAAGAATGGCGGTTGACGTGGCGTGCAGGGCTGCCACCGCTTGGCGGCGGATGCGCCGATCCTCGCGTGCTGACGTCACTCGGGCTGCACCTGGACCCCTCGCACGTGCCACATGTCCCTGCGCCAACCATCTTCGCCACAGGCGCTGCACCGTGGACACATCCCTATGGGTATCGGCTGCGATTTGACGAAGCGACCAACCTGCCCTTCTCAGCCCGATCACCATACCCCTCTAAAGTCGTCTCTCTGCTGGAAATGCCTCCGTTGACGGCGGCCTGGCATTCTTAGCTATACACGTGTCCTGTGGCACACGACAACACGTTCTACAAAGACTGTCGGCTGAGAAATCACGGTACGAAGTGGACCATTCGCCAACGCCGTGTCCCATTTATCGTTCGCTACGTGCGCAGCACAGCGGCGCATTTCACACCATGAGCATACCTCAGTGACGTCAGTCTACCCTGTAATTTGCATAAAGTTCTGACCACTCCTTCTTGGTGTTGCATTTGCTCTGTCAGTCAGCGTAAATAATTTAATGACTTTAGACCTACGATTCGTAAGAATCCTAGTATGTAGTTTCGCCAGTTACTTGAGGGGTGTCTTCCTGTACCAGTCCTTCAGTAGGGAATTCCCTCACAGCAACCTGACTGTATGACACTGATAAGAGTGATCGCAAATGGGACAATGCTTAACCCGTCAACAATAAATTAGTCTTGTATTTTACCTGAGTGATCGCAAATGGGACGACACGCATCACGTGAGGGTGCAGATGAGGAGGAAGTCTCACGATGCACAAAGTGACATCGCAGTCAGGGTCAACAGCAAGGATAGGATAGTGCAAATGGGCGATATCAATGGGAGAATAGGAAATAGAACTCAAGGATTTGAGAAGTGTTGATGGTTAAAATTTAAGAAGATACGGTAGCTAATAGGAATGGGAAGATTTTATTGGACTTCTGTGCTAGTATGGGATTGGCACTTAGGAATTCATTCTTCAAGCATAGCTATTCACTATTACACATGGTAGGGTATGTCTATATTATAACTGACTATGAATTCAGAAAAACTGTTAGGAATGTGTGGGTATTCTAAGGCGTTTTTGTTGTTACAGACCGCAATCTGATCTGTAGTGAAATAAATATATCGTCGCTCAACCGGTAAAAGGTTGTATTCCACAAAGCTCTTCCTATCCATTATTCTCCTTAAGACTGGTCACGCCTCACAGCCACGTATGGATATGCAGTCCATCAGAACAAATTTTGTTGTGTTCATTTTCCTATGCCCATATGTAAAGGAGAATGAACCTTACAGTACCGTACTGTAGGAATGTACGTTTGCATTACGTATTTAGGCTACGCACTCCTAGTGTACAATGCATGTAAGGTTCATTTTCGTTTAATCGTCCACATAGGAAAACGAACACAACGGACATTGTTCTGATGGACTGCGTATCCATATGTGGCTGGGAGGCGTGACCAGTCTTAAGGAGAATAATGGATAGGAAGAGTATTGTGGGATACAACGTTTTACCGGTGAAGCGACGATATCTAGGCTTAGGCGAGAGAAAGCGAAATCTGTCTACAAACGAATCAGGGTAGAACAAATCTTGGACGAGGTAATTAGACTTATTTGCATGTATATCGTCGCTTCACCGGTAAAACATTGTATCCCACAATACTCTTTCTATCCATTATTCTCCTTAAGACTGGTTACGCCTCCCAACCACATATGGATACGCAGTTCATCAGAACAATGTCCGTTGTGTTCGTTTTCCTATGTCGACGATTAAGCGAAAATGAACCTTACATGCATTGTACACGAGGGGTGCGTAAATACGTAATGCAAACGTACATTCCTACAGTACGGTACTGTAAGGTTCATTTTCCTTTACACATGGGCATAGGAAAATGAACACAACAAAATTTGTTCTGATGATACGTGGCTGGGAGGCGTGACCAGTCTTAAGGAGAATAATTGATAGGAAGAGCTTTGAGGAATACAACCTTTTACCGGTCGAGCGACGATCAGCTGAACAAGATCAGTCGATGTGTACTACCCCATGTCGAAATGCTCGTACGATGTTTCTATGGTTGGTAAAGCATTTCCCACTCAACGGCTACGAAGTTACAGGAACTGAGATGTACAAAATGCTGCTCTAATTTGGTTACTTCCATCACGCACCGCTGTCATCAGACAACTGATCTAGGGAGCGTGATCACGACTTGAATGATAACACTCATACCCCATCTGTCAGCCGCATTACGAAGTTTATGTAACATACTTTCAAATGCATATATTATATGTCTGGCGATAGCATATTTTCGGGAAATTAAAAATCATAGCCATGACTTCTGAATCAGCCCTCATATTATTAGGACAGCCAATGGTGGGCTTGACTCCATCGCCGTAGTGCGTTGACACGTGCCCGCCACTCAGCTCGATTATTTCGTGCCCAATCCTGGTTTCAATTAATTACAGAAGCACTCAGAAACCGCAGTCACGCAAGTTGTGTTAAATTTTCACACACACACACACACACACACACACACACACACACACACACACACACACACACACACACACACACACACACAGTAGACGGGGCTGATGACCGTAATTTATCAAGTTTTGTTGGGGTAGTCTATTATATCGTCACTGCTGTGCCAAAACCGCGAATGTCACAATTCTCTTCCTATCCATTATTCTCCTTAAGACTTGTCACGCCTCCCAGCCACATGTGGACATGCAGTCCATGAGGAGAACAATGTTCAATGAGTTCATTTTCCTATGCAGATGTTTAAAAAATGAACCTTAAATACATTACACTCTAGGGGTGCGTAAATTCGCCATCCAAACAACATCCCTATAGTACGATATGGTAAGGTCCATTTTCGATTACACGATACCATAGGAAAATGAACACAACGAAAATTACTCTGATGGACTGCATATAAATATGTGACTGGGAGGCGTGGCCAGTCTTAAGGAACATCGTGGGTAGGAAGAGCATTGGGACATGCGAGGTTTTAGAAGTAAGTAATCGATATACAGTCCATTAGAACAATTGTCGTTGAGTTCATTTTCCTATGCGCGGGTGTAAAGGAAAATGAACCTTATTGTACTGTACTGTAGCAATGCATGTTTGCACATTAAGACGGTCACAAGCATCCAATCCCCAAGCTAGATGAATTACTGTAAGCAAATTCCAGGTCACTAGGCCGGACAAACAGCCAAGAAGTCAGGCGTCTGTTTGTTTGTCATGCAAAATGACTTAACAGTTTCACAAGGTTCATTTTCTTTTACAAGCGCGCATAGGAAAATTGACTCATTGCAATTATGTGGCTGGGAGGCGTGTCCAGTCTTATGGGAAATAATGGGTAGGAAGGGCATTGTCACATTCGCGGGTGTGGCGTGACGTGGTGACGTGGGTGTAATTTGCCGTTACCTCCTCACAAAGTAGGCAGTGTTTCAATTCACAGCCAATGCGAGCGAGATTTTATTTTCGATTTAGTGGTACATATTGCAGGTCATATAGAAAACAGTGGGTGGTATGGGTATATGGATATGATGAATATTGTTGTTACTTGGATCATCACTCCATAGACTTGTTTGGTGCAGCTTCCCATCCCACTTTACATTGCGCTTAACCCTTCCTCTGTACGTAGTTGTTGCATAGCACATTTACTCTGACATGTTTGTTACATTCAGGTCTTAGCGTTTTCCCTTCCACTTTTGACATCTATATCTCTTCTTATCTTATTTCAATCTGTTTAACCTCCAGGGTTGGTTTATTCCTCGTACTCAGCGAGGGATCCCACCTCTACCCCGCAAAGGGCAGTGTCCTGGAGCGTCAGACATCGGGTCGGGGGATACAACTGGCGAGAATGACCAGTACCTCGCCCAGGCGGCCTCACCTGCTATGCTGAACAAGGGCCTTGTGGGGGGATGGGAAGGTTGGAAGGTATAGACAAGGAAGAGGGAAGGAAGCGGCCGTCGCCTTAAGTTAGGTATCATCCCGGCATTTGCCTGGAGTAGAAGTGGGAAACCACGGAAAACCACTTCCAGGATGGCTGATGTGAGAATCGAACCCACCTCTACTCATTTGAACTCCCGAAGCTGAGTGGACCCCGTTACAGCCCTCGTACCACGTTTCAAATTTCGTGGCAGAGCCGGGAATCGAACCAGGACCTACCCGGGCTATATTTCGCTCTAAATCGAATTAAACGAGCCCGTGGTGCCTCTGTAAGTGTCTTGTAAATCTAGACCAGGGCCTCTCAAACGCCCAAACTCTCACGCGTGCAGAGCGAGGTGCATAGGCTCTGTGCACTGTGCATCGGTACGCTTCGCCTCAACTCGGCTTGACTCGGATGGTGTAGTGTGCTGAGAGCGACGAAGCGTTTGATGGTAGACGACGTGTTTATCAGTGAAATAGATAAGCGCACGACTACAACATAATAATGGAGCAACCTGTTTCGAAGAAAGCAAAGACTTCCGAAAGTCCATTTCAATCGAACTGGGAACTTCCGTATATTTTTTTTGTTTGTTTGTCGCGACGATAACGCCAAATGCTTAATCTGTGGGACGATAATTACGTGCGTAGGAAAATCGTCTATTGAAAGACACTACAACAGACTACATTCGGAAAATTATTGTGAAATCATAGGAGACGTCAGAGAGAAAGAATTAAGGAAGTTGAAACAGCTTGAAGAAGAGCATTCTATATCCACAAATGAGGTTTGTTCCAGTACTGTAGCATTTTCATTTTGGTTACAGGTTCTGCATTTTTTCAAATTATGTTTACATTCCTCTCAAACATGTATGTGTATTTCTAATTCACTTTTTTAATTTTTTTAATAACACTGGTAACCTTGTCCCATACAACTGTGCGTCTCCGCTCACCACACATAAACATTTCGCAGTAGGGGTGAAACAGCAGTGACGCGCAGACAGGCCGAACGGGGAGACAGGTGTAGGGAGAGAGGAGTGGGGGGTCTGCACTCTGGTCAACCAAGCGAAGTCGTCTTTTGCACCGTGCACAGTGCATGCACCACGCGCATGCACCCTGAGAGGCCCTGATCTAGACTATCTTCTTATTGTCAAATATCGCTAAATAGTCCTCCTCTCAACAAATTCAGTCACTATCCCTTCATTTGTGATTTCCTCATCTCTTCTCGAACATTCTTCGGTAACACCAAATTTCAAAGACAATTTATTCAGATTACTTGCTCTTGTACTGGTTGTTGACGGTTAGTTTTTGTAGAATTTCAATAATACCGTACGTCATTATTCCTTTAGCAATATTGCACTTAGTGGAAGCGAGTTGCAGCAGAGAAGTTAGGGAACACCTCAGCTAACAACTGTCAGTCAGCGTAATGCTATACCATCGCCAGTTAGCTGGAATATGTACGAAATACATGCATTGTGAATACCTCCGTTCCGACTCCTTGTTATGGAAAAGAATTACATGGAACATAAAAAATGAAAGATGAATCTATACATTGCACAGCTTGTAAGTTATTATGTATTTTTAAGAAAAAGTACATATTTCCATTTTAGCCCCCCTTAATATTACTATGGCATTGTACATTAACTAATCAGATAATATATTGCCTATTATGTAATTTTTTTAAGTGAAAATGGACATTTTCCTTTTAGCCCCCCTTAATATTATTATGGCATTGTATACCAACTGATCAGTAATATATTGCCTATTATGTAGTTTTTTTAGTAAAATGGGCATTTTCCCTTTTAGCCCCCCTTAATATTATTATGGCATTGTACACTAACTAATCGGATAATATATTGCATATTATGTAATTTGTTTAGTAAAAATGGACATTTTCCCTTTTAGCCCCCCTTAATATTATTCTGGCATTGTACACTAACTAATCAGATAATATATTGCCTATTATGTATTTTTAAGTAAAAATGGGCATTTTCCTTAGGCCCCCTTAATATTATTATAGCATTGTATACTAACTGATCAGATAATATATACCCTAGTGAGCAACCTGGCCATCCCTGAACTTAAAAAATGACTTTCGAGAAATTCTGTTAAGTCATTTTGCATGAAAAACAAACAAACAAACAAACATAGAGACGTCTGACTTCTTGGTTGTTTGGTCAGCGTAGTGACCGGGAATTTTAACCGCGTTTGCTCACAGTACTGTAATTCCTGTAGCTTGGAGACTGGTTGTTTGAGACCGTCTTAATGTACTTCCTTTTAAAACAACAATCTCCACCACACACCACTAACAACTACTACAATCAATACATCCCTCCACTCTGGTTTGGCATGTGGAAGGAATCCTGCCGTAAAACTGGGCTTAATGAACTTTTATGCTCTCCCCAGGCAATCGAAAAACCGGGCGAGTTGGTCGTGCGATTAGGGGCGCGCGGTTCTGAGCTCGCATCCGGGAGATAGTGGGTTCGAACCCCACTGTCGGCAGCCCTGAAGATGGTTTTCCGTGGTTTTCCATTTTCATACCAGGCAAATGCTGGGACTGTACCTTAATTAAGGCCACGGCCGCTCCCCTCCCATTCCTATGCCTTTCCTGCCCCATCGTCGCCATAAGACCTATCTGTGTCGGTGCGACGTAAAGCAAATAGCAAAAAAAAAAAAAAAAAGACAATCGAAAAAAGGACCAGAAAGAAGAGGAATTAACGAACAGGTAGACGGATAGACAAACATTGAACTTAACCTACCCAATTCGGGAATAAAAGGAGGAGTCAGAAACTTGAAGAGGAAAGACAAAATTATAAATTTATTTCTGTAGACAGTCACCTATAACAACCCTTACTTGCGTGTTGTATAAGTTAAATGAAAACATGTACAGCGTCGGTTGACGTCACCATAACTTCATTTACAGAGTTAAGAGCGGGTGATCTCGGTGTCATGAAAAGTCTGCAGTCACCTGCTACTTACAATCTAATGGTCCATCAAATCCAGATCATTCAGAGATTTTGAAAACATACACGTCTCAATACTGCGGAACACATTCTTTGGATACCTAACCATAAAGGTATGATTGACTGGCTTGTTAAAGCAGTAACGCATTTCAGCTAACGTCTAGATTTTTCTTTTCAAGTTGCTTTATGTCGCACCGACACAGATAGGTCTTACGGCGGCGGTGGGGCAGGAAAGGGCTAGAATTGGGAAGGAAGCGGCCGTGCCCTTAATTACGGTACAGCCCCAGCATTTGCCTGGTATGAAAATGACAAACCACGGAAAAACTTCTTCAGGGCTGCCAGCAGTGGAGTTGGAACCCACTATCTCCAGAATACTGGACACTGGCCACACTTAAGCGACTGCAGCTATCGAGCTAGAGTGACATTAATGAGTGGCTATATTTCTAGAAAATAGAGCTCAGAGATTTAGAGTAGGCGAAGTTTTATCTGACCCTGCAATAATTAAGAGGGGAATTCCTCAAGGCAGTATTCAGTATTATTGGACCTTTATGTTTCCTTATATATATATATATGGTATGAGTAAAGAAGTGGAATCAGAGGGAAGGATTTTTGCAGATGATGTTATTTTGTATAGAATAATTAATACATAAGTTACAAGATTGTGATAAACTGCAAAATGACCTCGATAATGTTGTGAGATGGACAGTAGGCAATAGTATGATGATAAACGGGGTTAAAAGTCAGGTTGTCAGCTTCACAAATAGAAAAACTCCACTCAGTTTTAAGTACTGCGTTGATGGAGTGAAATTTCCTTTAGGGGATCGTTGTAAGTACCTAGGAGTTAATATAAGGAAATATTTTCATTTGGGTAATCACAGAAATGCTATTTCAAATAAAGGATACAGATCTTTACACATGGTTATGAGGATATTTAGGGGTTATATTAAGGATGTAAGCCAGCCCCGTGGTGTAGGGGTAGCATGCCTGCCTCTTACCCGGAGGCCCCGGGTTCGATTCCCGGCCAGGTCAGGGACTTTTACCTGGACCTGAGGGCTGGTTCGAGGTCCACTCAGCCTACGTTATTAGAATTGAGGAGCTATCTGACGGTGAGATGGCGGCCCCGGTCTAGAAAGCCAAGAGTAACGGCTGAGAGGATTCGTCGTGCTGACCACATGGCACATCGTAATCTGCAGGCCTTCGGGCTGAGCAGCGGTCGCTCGGTAGGCCAAGGCCCTTCAAGGGCTGTAGTGCTATGAGGTTTGGTTTGGTTTTGGTTTTATTAAGGATGTAAAGGAGAGGGCATATTATAAGTCTCTGGTACGATCCTAAATAGAGTATGGTTCCAGTGTATGGGACCAGCACCATGATTACTTGATTCAAGAACCGCAAAAATACAACGAAAAGCAGCTCGGTTTGTTCTGGGTGATTTCCGACAAAAAAAGTAACGTTGCAAAATTTGGGCTGGGAAGACTTGGGAGAAAGAAGACAAACTGTTGGACTAAGTGGTATGTTCCGAGCTGTCTGTGGGGAGATGGGTTGGAACGACACTAGTAGACGAATAAGTTTGAGTGATGTCTTTAAAAATAGGAAAGATCACAATGTGAATATAAGGTTGGAATTTAAGAGGACAAATTGGGGTAAATATTTGTTTATAAGGAAGGGAGTTAGGGATTGAGATAATTTACAAAGGGAGATGTTAAATAAATTTTCAATTTCCATCTGATGACTGCACTAAGTGCAGATTAGTGATTGATTGATTGATTGATTGATTGATTCATTGATTGATTCATTGATTGATTCATTGATTGATTGATTGATTGACTGACTGACTGCTTGATTGATTGATTGATTGGTTGATTGATTGATTGGTTGATTGGTTGATTGATTGATTGATTGATTGATTGATTGATTGATTGATTGATTGATTGATTGATTGATTGATTGATTGATTTATTGATTGATTGATTGTGCTCGGTACGCCTAGATTCACCGGTGCCCATTTGAGACTACGTGCCACGTATCAAGTAGCGTTACCGAATGCAAATTGAAGAAGAATGGAATTTTACAAAAAGGCAACGGGGAAAACAATACGGTGCAGTTCAACTGTGCCCTCCTCTCTCACCTTGGTTCTCCAAATGGAATGCTTGTCGCCGATACCGCAATTCTCTTATTCGCTTGAGGCTCAATCAAGGCAATTTTGCAAACCATCTCTACCGGACAAGAATCCTAAGCTCGCCGTCCTGTTCCTGTGGTCGACAAGCAATCGCTGACCTCAAGCACATCTTCTTATTGTGCCATATTTATATTGTGCAACGGAAAAAGTTGATAACAAGATATGATATAGGATTTTGTGCGTATGCCGAGTCAAGAAAATAAGGTGAAATTGTTTAAGTCTCACAGAGAACTGCGTCATCAGAAGAAAATCTCGACTGTCCCCGAGAAAGGCTTCTGAAACAATGAGCTTTGAATTTGGACGTTACCCAATAGAAGTGGAAATGGTACGTTCATTCGTCACCAGATGGCTTTTTTCATAATAATAATGTTATTTGATTTACGTCCCACTAACTACTTTTACGGTCTTCGGAGACACCGAGGTGCCGGAATTTAGTCCCACAGGATTTCTTTTTCGTGCCAGTAAATCTACCGACACGGGGCTGTCGTACTTGAGCACCTTCAAATACCACCGGACTGAGCCAGGATCGAACCTGCCAAGTTGGGGTTAGAAGGCCAGCCGTCTGAAGACTTTATTTTCAATTAACTTCCAAACAGCACTCAAAGTAAATCTCAGCAACCAGAGATGTATAATGCAATCTCCATATTCTTTAAAGACACCGATTTAAGACTATACATTTGACGTGCGACAACATTGGACAAAATAACTGAACATACTACAGTTGCAGTGTTTACATTTCTTTATTTTCTCTGTGTATAAGTGAGTGTGTGTGGGTATTTAAGGACTCGGAACGATTAAAACTACGAAATTAAAGTCCAATATTATGGAAAATTCATATGTGTATATGTATTCAAAATGCATATTTACTATATATATATAGTATTTCAATATATCTGTAACTACCGAGCTCGATAGCTGCAGTCGCTTAAGTGCGGCCAGTGTCCAGTATTCGGGAGATAGTAGGTTCGAACCCCACTGTCGGCAGCCCTGAAAATGGTTTTCCGTGGTTTCCCATTTTCACACCAGGCAAATGCTGGGGCTGTACCTTAATTAAGGCCACGGCCGCTTCCTTCCCACTCCTAGCCCTTCCCTGTCCCATCGTCGCCATAAGACTTATCTGTGTCGGTGCGACGTAAAACAACTAGCAAAAAAAAAAATCTGTAACTGACTGTTTGTTCTGGTACCTAAAGCCAATAAAGAAAGAAAAGAGCGGGTGATATTGAACAAAAGACAAGTGGACGATGTCTCTGACCTATGATGAAGCAGAGAAAATAGAGTAGTCTTGGTTGTCGTTACGTCTTATAAGTCTTAAGGCGAATAGGAGCGATCAAATAATTCAAGGAGTTAATAGCTGTGTTAAACTTGTATGGCATGTTCAACTGAGTTTAATTATTCCGTAATATATATCCCACAGTGGACTGGTTAATTGCGTGTGGCAAGGCATATCGATCTGCTACATCGATAGTCGAGTATTATAAGCTGCGTAATTGCTCACTGTGTAACATACATGATGAGTCTATTTATCACTCTGCTGTAATCTGGAGACTGCTGCCAGATAATTCGTCGACTCGGCGACGAGAAGTCATCAGAAAGTAACTACAGAGTACGCCGTTTTTAATTATAGGTATGAGTGTTTGAGCAGCTATTAAGGGCATTATATATTCATAAAATGTAATACACTCTCCTCGGAAAGACTACTGTTTACCTTTGAGTAGGCCTACAATTAACCATCTGAATCGCACATATTATTCTGTAAAATTGACTGTAGAACCAACTGGCATAACACAGAGACCAAAACGATTGGACTTGACCGCCTGTAGGCCTGTAGTTCGAATCCCTACCTTTACAGCCACGATTCCATATTTCTAACCATACATTCTTGAAGAAAAGATGGCAGTGCCTTTTTGCAATAAACGGACTATATATCTCACTTAGGCTCAAAGCAGTCTTGCTAGTTTTCAAACGACAGAGAAGAAAATTCTTGGTGTGTTAATGCGATGTTAATCCACTAATAATAATAATAATAATAATAATAATAATAATAATAATAATAATAATAATAATAATAATAATAATAATAATAATAATCGTGTGGCATCAATTATCGAGCTGCAGACCTTCTAAAGTTGTACCGATTGTGTTGCTATCTGTCAACGAAATAGGGATCCTACTCGAGGCCCTTATACCTGAGATTTGCCGAATGATACTGTGTATGCCACCAGAGATACAGCTTGACAACAACGACATGGAGTACCACAAGTTTTATAACTGCCCTTCAAAGATCCAGTACCTCACCTGGTATCGAACCAGTGAACTTGGGTGATGCGTCCGACTCTGGCTGGGTAGACTTTGGTAGGCGCAATGCTCTTGATGTTCCTGTACGAGCCACAAATATCTGAGCTTGTTATCGACTGTGGTGTAATTCAATGGTCTATTGCCAGACAGGACATGTTGCAGCTTCTGAATCTCCCTGTAAAGTGTTTATCAGATTCAACTCTTACGATTACGACTGACATGAATAACGAATCAGATACGTCTTAATAATGCTACACTTCCACGATGTGTCAGAAATAAAGAGCAGAATGGCTGATTCTAGACACATAATGTTCTCCTATTTCCAATGCAAAAACCTTGTAACGAATGTAGCCTTTCTGCCTTACTTCTGAATAAGCGCTCCGCAATTGTGAACCTGAATCCATTTCATGGAAGTCGAGCTGCTGACTCAAGCTAACATGAGGAATACTACAGTCCCTACTAATTTTGTACAGTGGAGAGTTGTGTAGCACAGAGCCTGACCCGTTAGCGATTGATTATCGGGGTCTGTGGCATATAACACTTGGCTGTCTGGGACGTCCTCACACCAACTACAGTATTACGAAACATTTTCTCCCCTACATAATAATAATAATAATAATAATAATAATAATAATAATAATAATAATAATGGTGGTGGTGCCGGGCTGAGTGGCTCAGACGGTTGAGGCACTGGCTTTCTGACTCCAACTTGGCAGGTTCGATCCTGGCTCAGGCCGGTGGTATTTGAAGGTACTCAAATACGCCAGCCTCGTGTCGGTAGATTTACTGGCACGTAAATGAACTCCTGTGGGACCTAATTTCGGCACTTCGTCGTCTCCGAAAACTGTAAAAGTAGTTAAGGGAAATAACGGATAGAAAGAGTATTGTCACATTCACCGTCTTGGCACAGCAACGGCGATATAAAACATCTACTACTACTAATACTGCTATTACTACTACTGATTCTACTACTACTGCTGCTGCTGCTACTACTACTACTACTACTAATAATAATAATAGCAATAATGATAATAGGTTTAAAGCTATTGGCTTTACGTCCTACTAACTGCAGCAACTGTAGCCTAAATATCGTTGTTGCGCCTGTGAAACCCGCCATGTGATAATGTTTTGGGAGATATACTGACCCGCATCACATATGCAATCACCAATCAGGAGCGAAAATTCCTTGAAATCACTCGCACAATATTGAATGTTAAATGACTGAATCTTACCGGCGAAGGTTCTTTGCTGAAATATTTCACATGGCAGTTTTCGTGCGCAACGATGATATAACATTTCACGACATGCCAACAAGTTTCAAATTGGATGTCGCGGTTGTACACAAGATGGTTTCATTTCAGAAATATACACATTGCTGTTCCGATTACGGTCTTGATTTCTACATCAGGATCTCATTGTTTATTTTAGGAACATAATCTTCGCTTACTTCTTTTTCCTCTTTAGACGGAATTAAGGATCCTCCAAATCGTCAGAATGCATCACGGTTTCTCTCTGCTCTCTGTGTTTGTTTGCTTACCGCTGATATCATCCTTTATCAACATCATCAAGGACAATTCAAAAATGGCTTCAGGGTATAAATTAGAAAGGTTTGGTGAGATGATACAACCTCGAATAGCTTGAACGTAAATCCCTTTCAAATTGTTAACTGTCGATCTTATTAGTATAAATATGAATATCTAAAAGTATTCCTTTATCCTTCCAAATAGTTTTACCATTGTTTATTTAAGGACCAACATCTTCGCTTACTTTGTTTATGATGTTCAGATGGAATTGAATTTCCTCCAAGTCCTTAGAATCTACCACGGTCTCATGTGCGCTGCAGATTCTTTCCAGTGTATTTTATTCGCCATTTTCATCTTTAAAAAAATATTGTTATTAATATTCACTGCAAGGGATTTGAACATTTTAGGCCAACTGTCCAGTGTGCTTATGGAAGCGCATGTTGTCTAAAATCTTTAGTAGCATTAATGAGGACTTACTTAGAGTGTGTAGCAAAATTATTGTAGACCTTTTTATGGAATAGGTCAAGGGTTTAGAATGGTATTGACAACACAAAACAGAAGATCAACGGCATCTAACAATGTACAGGGAATAAGAAAGAAGTGTAACAGACGCTCAAGTTGCAAATTTACAATATGATATTCCTGTCTTTGATGTGTGTTTCTGAAAGCTCCACAAGGTTAAAAAAAATATGACAGGAAAATTGCATCCTCGGAAAGAATCATCTGCGGCGATTGGTTAATAAAACCATGAGAGAATGACTTCAGAATAGAGCTCTAAGTAAGAGAGATCGGTAACACTTGATAGGACACTTTCATAATATAGCCACCTTGAGTATTGATAGCAAAGCGAATGCCTGAGCCACTCTAGAAGAGTATAAGTTGAAAAGAACTGGAGAGAGGATACAGCATAAAACAGTTTGTAGTCGAAGAAAATGACGTCGGAGACTTGAGTAGGAGTGAATGGTTTGTGAAATTGTCAGATGTCGAGAAAAACAGCCGAATGAAATAAGGCAAATGTAACTCGAAAGATCCGTACAAAGAAAATGGTTAAATCGTTCAACGCCGAAAGGCAGAAGGAAGAGAAGAAAATGGATTTTGGCTGTGGTACCCACGACTTCACACACGGTAAAATCCCTATGTTTACACGGTTTGATAATAATAATATATGAAGAAATTTAGTCTCAGTCAGCTGTCAACTCCACGATAATGCTCTTTGTGCAAGGAAGTATTAAGTTAGCGATATCTCCTCGTACACTTACTTACTGTAATGTCCTTCAGTTTGGTTTGTAAATGTATTCGCTTTTCTTCCTTACCCTCATAATATTTGTGAGACTAGACAGAAGATTACTTTATGCTCTCAGTGTACCAGTTAAGATTTAGGAAAGGAATGAGAACTACAGGTAATAAATTTACAATTAAAACAATGAAATGTCGTATGGCTTTTAGTGCCGGGATATCCCAAGACGGGTTCAGCTCGCCAGGTGCAGGTCTTTCTATTTGATTCCCGTAGGCGACCTGTGCGTCGTGATGAGGGTGAAATGATGATGAAGACAACACATACATCCAGCCCCCGTGCCATTGGAATTCACCAATTAAGGTTAAAATCCCAGACCCGGCCGGGAATCGAACCCGGGACCCTCTGAACCGAAGGCCAGTATGCTGACCGTTCAGCCAACGAGTCGGACAATTCAAACAATAGTACATAAATACATAAGGAAGAAAGGAAGTTGAATATACATTGCAGCAATAGACCTGCAAAAAGGTTTTGATTCGGTTAGCAGACGGGCTGTCGTTGCGAAGCTGGCTGGAATAGGGATGTCAAATAAAATGATTAAAGCCACAGAATAATTATATGCAGAAGTGATATGCTCGATTAAAATTAAGGAAGATCTAATGGTAGGCAGGATACACTCGAATATCGGACTTACGTAGGGATGTAAATTATCACCAATATTGTTTACAATTTTTATTAATGAGGTAAAGGACTGTCAAGGGAAGGAGGATAGGACAGGCCCCTGCTTAAATAACAAAGAAATTCCTGACCTAGTTTTAGCAGACGGTATCCTTCTGCTCTCACTAACAACAGTCGGTATGCAAAACAGTCTTAAGGAAACGGCCGAATAGTACAGTACATGGAATTTGGAAATAAATATCAAGAAAACAAAAGTAATGGTTTGTAAAAGAGGAAATAAATCAAAGAGAAACGAAAAGGCTCTGGTGGTTATAAGATGTAGAATTAGAAGTTGTAAATAAATTAGAATATAATTATAGGAAGCATAATAACATCGAATGGGATATGGAAGGAAGAAATAAAACGTGCCAAATTGAAAGGATTGGCCGCCCTATCAAGTACAAGGTCTTTAGAGAGGGAGATGCCAAATATGGAATACAAGCTGCACAAAAATATTTTAAATGCTTTTGTGATATCAAGAACACTGTATGGTGAGGAAATATTGGGTATAGAAGTAGATAACAAAGAATTAGATGTAATAACTAACAAATTATGAAAAATAATAATGGGCCTACCAGAATGCACAGCATGTAGTGGAGCTAGAAGACTATGTGAAGATATCAGCATCCAAGCAGATATAAGCAGAAAAGTAGTAAAATATTGGTTAAGGGGAGATTGGAGGGAAATATTGAACGTAGCATCCCAACACCAAATAAAACACCTGGATGATGATTATTGAGTGTCAAAAGTGAAAATTATGCTAGACAGAATAGGAATGTGAGAATACTGGGATAAAGAGACGAACAGTAACCAGAAGAGATTAATCAAGTAAGTAACGATTAGAGTGAGGGACATGGAGAAACAGATGATTAAGGCAGAATGTGAAACCAAAAAACACTATCAGAATTTTGTGAAATTATTCAAAATATGTCAATAAGGAAAGGAAGTTTCCCAAATAGATAACTAAGAGTTGTGGTGTGGTGGCTAATGGGGATATATAAAAATAAGGGTAATGAGAGAGAAACATAATGAAAATCATTGTTTACTCTGTGGAGAAATAGTGGAAGAGGCTCATTTATTGAGAGTATTTAGACGAACTGATGCACTGAGAACTAAATATTTTGGCGATGAATATAAATTAAATGTAAAAAGAGAGAAGAAATTTTATGCTATAGTTAAAGTGTTAAACAAAGAATGGATCACTCCAGGACGAATAGCAAAGTTGTTTTGTATTTTAAGAAGTATGTGGCAGGAGTAAATTAAAAGATATTAGTACTAACTAAAAGTATTGTTACTGTTAAACAAATACTTGCGCCAAAAATAGTAAAGGTAAGATACATGGTGACATTAAAGCAAGCATCAAAATAGTGTGGTATACCTGAAAAGGTTCTTTAAATGCCTGTGAAAGCGCTTTTGTGTCTTGCCTGAAAAGGTTTGACATAATATGAAGTATCTGCTGGAAAGTGGGTATTTACAATTATTTAAATTATTTCTGCTGTGAAGTAGAAGTGTGTGTTTTTTGTTTAGTTTGCCACGAGGTGAGCTGTTATATTGTAAGTTTGATAATGATCACTTTTGCTTTAAGTGTATAAATAAGCTAAAAAAATATGTTATCCTAGACAACACAGCATTGCTAACTTCTAGGACAAAACAAATTATATTTAGTATACATAAACAAATGTGAGAGGACAATGTTAAAATGTTATGCATGTATCAAAATTGAACAAATTGCAATACAAGCTTACTCTCCCTTAATTCCGGATGATCTGGAGCTATCGGATGGGAGTACTCCTATTCATTCATTCATTCATTCATTCATTCATGTTTGTGAAACGATCTATTGTTTACTGTTTTCATAGAAAAAAGTTAGAAAAATATCTAACACTATAGTATCACTGCTGTACAGGCGCATGCATTTTTGAATCATACACATTACACACTACTCGTAATACAATACCATACGTTTCTCAGAAAATATTTACAAATTACTATGTCGCTTCTCGCTGTTAAGTAAAAAATAGGTGGATACCGGGAATATTTGTTTCAGTAACTCCGAATTACCGAACCTAATAATTATTTTACTGATATATTTTATCCCTTTACCGAGTCAACTCAGACTGGAACCATTGATAAGTTATACAAAATAATTTACACTCGAATAACATTAACTCTGGTTAGGGAAAACATTGCCATACTGGATATTGGAAGCAACGATTCGTGCAAGAAACAACTGGGACTATCTGGAAGACATTGGCTGTTTAATAGCGCAGAAGACTGGTCGTTGGCGAGATGACCGCAGGAAGGTCGACAATTTATCAGGGCAATATACATTAACAACTGAGGCAAAACCTGCGATCAATGCTGAATTAAATTAAGGAAACTCTAAAATATGTGATACCATTAAGTTTCAACCTGAAGGCGCTCTGTTATGCTGATTGAAGCTTAAACAACATCCTTCGCAAGCAGAAATTCTGCTCTGAACGATACATTGGCTGGTTAGAATCCATCGATTGAAATCGTAAAGGAAGATACGAATGGCGAGAGATTTGGATTTTCGCGACAATGACACCCGGCGTAAGTTTGACTTCCGGATATATGAAGGACGCATTCATTACCATTTTATTTACAAGTGGCCGATGATAACTAAAGTAACGATGTAACTTTCGACCTGTAGATAGCAATAGCAACAAAATTATATTTCATTACATGCAGATGTCACGAATACAGTTTTGTCATGAACTGGTGTCAGCCCCTACATTCTATAAAGTTCAATAGAACTTGTAACATTCGCAGTCTGTCAAAACACGATATATAACGCCTATAACACCATAATAAGCCTGTAAAAATTGGTAACTATAAGTGGAATTACAGGGTTGTTAGTGTGCTCTAAGCGCACACTTCACCACTCTAATTTTCTAAGTTCTTTTTTCTATTAATTTAGCCACCTATTCAACCACTCCTTTGTCAGGTCCCTTAGTCCTTATTTTCTTCAGTTGTCTCCCATGATCTACGCGATCAAAAGCCTTGGTAAATTCAATAGCGATACAGACAATCTGACACGGCAGAGGTAGTCGGATCTATGACGGGCAGAATAAAGTCCATTCGCCACTCTGCATGGTACGATATCGACACTTAAATGATCTCTAGTGGCATACTCGGTGTTTATTCAACAAAATTAACACACATAGGGCACTCGAGGGAGTTTCGGCTTCTCTGTCATCTGGTAGATTAAACGCAACGTTGAAATTAGCGTACAGGTAGCCCAACTGTGCAAAATCAAAATGCCTCCACACAATAGCAGAGGTCATGCGATTATAATGATGACGATGACGATTATTATTATTATTACTATTACAATTATTAAAGCAAAAATCTTACTTTTATTGACCTGTGTCAGCCTGATATTTGGCTTCGACAACATGGAAGTGACTGAAGTATGAGCAGTGTTAATAATAACACACTAAAGCTCATATAAATTGGCCATCGCAGCAATCCACAGTTTACGAGTATTCTCGCGTTTTGGGAATAGGCTAAAATATAAAATTAAATATTTCTGTGTTACCCAATTTTTTGTACGATTGAGTATACATACATACATACATACATACATACATACATACATACATACATACATACATACATACATACATACATACATACATACATACATATGTACGGACGTATTATTACCTGTTTATTTATTTATTTATTTATTTATTTATTTATTTATTTTGTTATCTTTCTGGCTTTCACTTGACCTCTTTAGTCAAAATTTAGAAAGGAATTTTCAATTTCCTATCAACCCAATACCTTTTCATTGTCTTGGATCTTAACTTTTTTCTTCGTCTGAAATACCCAACCCATTGTCCGGTTTTTTTGTGTCTGAGTTTCTTGATTTTGTCTGTTTTGTTTTCGAAATCTGCTATTGATATTTGTATTTTCCTCATATCTTCCTTGATTTTTGTAATCCACCTAATATTATTCTTACAGTTCTATAATTTTTCTATAATTCTCTTGACGATCCTGCTTTCTTTCTGGCGTCCTGAGTAGGTGTCCAAAGAATTTCGTTTCTTCCTGATTGTGCTCATTACTGGTTCAGTTTCCGTGTATACCCCCAAACCCCATGGCACTACAGCCCTTGAGCCTTGGCCTACCAAGCGACCGCTGCTCAGCTCGAAGGCCTTCATATTACGAGGTGTTGTGTGGTCAGCACGACGAATCCTCTTGGACGTTATTCTTGGCTTTCTAGCTGCTATCTCACCGTCAGATAGCTCCTCAGTTCTAATCACGTAGGCTGAGTCGACCTCGAACCAACCCTCATGCCCAAGTAAAAATCGCTGACCTGGCCGGAAATCGAACCTGGGGCCTCCGGGTAAGAGGCAGGCAGGCTACCCCTACACCACTAGACCGGCTTCCGTGCATACAGTTCCTTTAATATTATTTTCCTGTATAACAAGAATGAATTAATTTTCCGTTGAGTGTTTTTTTTTGTCGTAGTTTTGAGCATGTTGGTCGTCGGCCTACATACGATGTGGATACGAAATCCAACATTTTAGAAAATGTTGTTTGCTTGTTTGTTTGTTTGTTTGTTTGTTTGTTTGTTTGTCTGCCTTTCGTTTAGTACTGAATGATCGCACGAACTTCTATTCCAATTGCCACGAAACTAGTCAATATTAAAGTAGACAGGCCCAGATTTCCCTTCACTTCGTTTCATTTCAGCACGTTAGGTAGGATCTAAAAATAAGATTTTTAACGTCGATAATACCGCCTCTTAGCCACAGAAAAGGAAACAGTGAATCAGTGACTCCACTCACGATACCACACCACTGCTGGTTTCTTGATAACAACAGCAGTTGTGTGTAGTAGGCCTGCTTCGTTACCTACTTCTCCCTGAGTGGAATGCAGAGCCATCCAAAGTACCATATTCTAGCACTACACATGTTTTGAGAGTTTTAGTAGTCTACAAATTGGAGGAGGGCTCACTTGAGCTTATTTCTGATCGCGGTATTTCATCCCCAGATTAAGCAGTTTTCTATGGATTTATGATTTCTCAGTACTCCTACTCCCTTCTTCCTGAAAGTATTCAACTTCTGTCAATAAATCAACAGAAATACTAAAAAGATTTTGAACGCTTTTAAGTTCAGCTTCCTGTATTCTTCAGTACTACAAATGCCCACAAATTTAATTTCTACTCATGCAAGGCTGATGCCAAAAGCTTATTATTATTATTATTATTATTATTATTATTATTATTATTATTATTATTATTATTATTATTATTATTATTATTATTATTATTATTATTAATTTTCCGGTTGTCCAAGCAGCAGCAACTCTTGTTTCTAGCCGACGTCTTGGTGAGGTGTGGTGAATGGAAGGAGGAAATGCAGGCTTAGCAGGTCGCTAGTGGGAAGGAAGGAAGGGCTTAGCAGTAACCCTACGGGATCTTGAGGGCACACCTTAATTAATAGGTCATCCTCAGCTAAGTACAGGGACCATCCTGTTATTGGCTCTTTGAACTTTGGGGGAATAAACTTGAGTAGCAGACACAGGTAGGGGCGGATCTCGTCTCTCAGGCATGGCTGAACTTCTCAGAACTAATTCTGATGAAAGACTTGTACGAAGCCTTCCCATAAGTTATTAACAGCTCGATCAATAGCTTTGCGTGTCATAGGTAAGTTAGATCAAAAGTGTCGTAGCAGATAACAGTAGAGAAATGCCCGAGCGGAATCAGTTATGTACGGTATGATATGCGTCAATACGAAGAGAATATTATGAATTGTTAAGAACGAAGCTGCATTTTCTAGAACGGTCACTCTTTATTATGTAAAATATTTCCAGTCCTTTCTATCAAATGCACAGTGATTCTTAAAATACAAGATAGGTCAAATAACTATTATACGTCGTCTTCTAGAGTGATTTATTTTTCTGTCGGTATTTTGCTATTTTTATTGTGACTATATTACATCGTTACCAATACTGATTTATCTATGACTGTCTTCAAACACGAATATTGCATATATCATCACCGGGAATGATGTAGATCTTAGATACCATTCTTGATGGCAATGATTGCTATCTTCATAAGGGGCTTACCTCTAGGTCATCGACCCAATTGTCATTATTATAACAACAAATAAAGCTTGAGTCATAACAACGATCCTCAAATATCTCCGGATTTATTAAATCTATCGACATTAACTTATCGTATTCATAAAGAGAATTAAGGTGCTTGTAAAACAATATATGGCCCATTGTTCTTTTCACTGGTATTAATAATAACGGAGATACTGATAGACCTATAAGCTTTATATTTCCAAATTCAACTGGCCATGTTTCATTCAACAACATAGCAGTGTTCAGCTAGGAAAATTCAGTGGTGTAGTTGCTTTTGATTTATAACTATTATTTGAGAGTAGACCAAAATCAGTATTACAAACTACATCCCTTTCAAACGTGTCGCGTATATTGGATGTTGCTTAGCACCAGAAGAGCGCGACGAGTAAGTATGGGTCATGTCTAAGAGATAAGCATGCAGTGTCTTCCACCAAACTGAGCACGTAACTTACATTACTCACCATGACGTCTTACTGACTCAAGCTACTAAAGAAGGGTAGCGTTGACGCTGATTCAGAATTATTCGGTAAGATAATCAGCTATGTGGGAAACGATATGGAAAGGAACGTGATAGTAGCGGGTGATCTCAATTTACCAAATGTCAATTGGGAAGGTAATGCGAACGACAGGAACCATGACCAACTATTAACAAAATAAGTCAATACGGGAAGGGCAGCTGATTCAGAAAGTGATGGAAACAACTAGAGGGAAGAATACTCTGGATGTGGTGCTCGTAAAACCAAATATGCTCTATAGAGAAACCGAAGCAATAGATTATATTAGTGAACACGAAGCTGTTTTTGTCGTGGTTAAAAATAAATGTGAAAGAAAGGAAGGTATTAAGATCAGGACTATTAGCTAGTACCATATGGATGATGAAACAATGGGGAGTTTTAGAAAAGTAAATATGATCGGTGGAAAACGGTAAATAAAAATTTAAACAGACCCTGTGATGGGTTTAAATCAATTCTTGAGGAATGTGAAAATAGGTTTGTACCTTTAAAGGTGGTAAGGAATGGTAATGATCCACCACTATATTATAACAGAGAAGTATGTTAAAGAGACTAAGAATCAGGTGCAAGTTGGAAAGAAATAGACTTAGAAATGGCTGTGGAAGTAAGGAGAAACTGAAGGAACTTACTAAGAAACTGAATCTAGCAAAGAAGTCAGCTAAGGATAACATGATGGCAAGCATAATTGGCGCTCATACAAATTTTAGTGAAAAATGGAGGAATATGTCTAGGTACTTTAAGGCAGAAACAGGTTCCAAGAAGGACATTCCAGGAATCATTAATGAAAAAGGGGAGTGTGTATGCGAGGGTCTTAAAAGAGCAGTGTGCAAACATTGTTGGTTACAAGGAGAATGTTCAGATAGAGGAGGTTACTAATACTAAAGAAGTATCCAAATCTACCTATTATAACAATGGCATTTACTGCAAGATACAAAAGTTGAAAACTAGAAAAATGGCTGGAATTGATAAGATTTCTGGGGATATACTAAAGACAATGGGTTGGGATATAGTACCATATCTGAAGTACTTATTTGATTATTGTTTGCATGAGGGAGCTATACCAAATGAATGGAGAGTTGCTATAGTAGCCCCTGTGTATAAAAGAAAGGGTGTGGACATAAAGCTGAAAACTACAGGCCAGTCAGTTTGACGTGCATTGCATGTAATCTTTGGGAATACATTCTTTCTGATTATATTAGACATGTTTGTGAAATAAAGAACTGGTTTGATATAAGGCAGTTTGGGTTTAGGAAAGGTTATTCCACTGAAGCTCATCTTGTAGGCTTCCAGCAAGATATAGCAGATATCCTGGATTCAGGAGGTCAAATGGACTGTATCCGATTGATCTACCTAAGGCATTTAATAGGGTAGATCATGGGAGACTACCGGCAAAAATGAGTGCAACTGGACTTATAAAAAGAGTGACTGAATGGGTGGCTATATTTCTAGAAAATAGATCTCAGAGAATGATAGTAGGCAAAGCTTTATCTGACCCTGTAATAATTAAGAGAGGAATTCCTCAAGTCAGTATTATAGAACTTTTATGTTTTCTTATATATATATCAATGATATGTGTAAGGAAGTGGAATCAGAGATAAGCCTTTTTGCAGATGATGTTATTCTATACAGACTAATAAATAAGTTACAAGACTGTGAGCAACTGCAAAATGACTTCGATAATGTTGTGAGATGGACATTAGGCAATAGTATGATGATAAACGGGGTTAAAAGTCACGTTGTGACTTTCACAAATAGGAAAAGTCCTCTCAGTTTTAATTACTGCGTTGATGGGGTGAAAATTCCTCTTGGGGATCATTGTAAATACCTAGGTGTTAATATAAGCTTAAGGAAAGACCTTCATTGGGGTAACCATAAAAACATGTTTGTAAATAAAAGGTACAGACCGCTGCACATGGTTATGAGGGTATTTAGGGGTTGTAGTAAGGATTTAAAGAGAGGGCATATAAGTCTCTGGTACGACCCCAATCAGGGTATGGTTCCGGTGTATGGGATCCTCACCGGGATTACTTCTTGATTGAAGAACTGGACAAAATCCAAAGAAAAGCAGCTCGGGGGTAATTTCCGACAAAACAGTAGCGTTACAATAGGCCAATGTTGCAAAGTTTGGGCTGGGAAGACTTGGGAGAAAGGGGACGAGCTGCCCGACTAAGCGTTTTGTTCCGAGCTGTCAGTGTAGAGATGTCGTGGAATTACATCAGTAGACGAATGAGTTTGAGTGGTGTCTTTAAAAGTAGGAAAGATCACAATACGAGGATAAAGCTGAAATTCAAGAGGACAAATTTCGGCAAATATTCGTTTATAAGAAGGGGATTTAGGGATTGGAATAACTTACCAAGTGAGATGTTCAATAAATTTCCAATTTCTTTGCAATCATTTAAGAAAAGGCTAGGAAAACAACAGATAGCGGATCTGGCACCTGAGCGACTGCCCTAAAATCAGGTCAATAATGTGATTTACTGAAGTGTGTAGTTTGAAATACCGAGTTTCTCCTAAAGGAAAGATAATACAAGTGAACTAAAGAATTTGCCTATTTCATCGCTTCTGCTTTGGCAGATGCACCATCTACCATTCCATTCAAAGAGACGAATTTATTTTCAATATATCCATCATTACTAAACCCATGGAAGAAACGTGCGTACATTCCACGAGCCCTTTAACACTATTTAAGAATATGGAAACGGAATGTCTATATGTTTAGTGAATCGGGACGTACATCCGTAGACGTGCATATCGGCTTACTCTGCAGTCTATATTACTTACCTCGTCATGTCATGTTCAATAACGCACGAACCTGTACAATAGCGGTACTATAGTGTTAGGTATTTTTATAACTTTTATCTACGAAAGTAGTCAACAATCTATCGTTTCAGAAACATAAATTACTGAGGGTTACGAAAAAAAGTGAATACTTTTACAAACGTACTGTACTCCAGGAACGTATATTTGTACGACGTATTTACACACTCCTACAGTATGATGTATTTAAGATTAATTGTCCCTTACACTTGGACATAGGAAAATGAACACAACGAATATTCTTCTGATGGACTGTATATCCATAACTTATGTGGCTGGGAGGCGTAACCAGTCTTAAGGAAAATAAGGGATAGGAAGAGCAATTTCAGATACGTATTAGTACGAGGCCATCGATATGGTCTGGCTATATAATTAACCATCCTTGTTTCTAGGCTACCAACAATAAATAATATTAATAACAAAAATGTCATAAAGATAAAGACAGTTTTTGGTATATTTCACTTTATTTAATTATTTGGATCCTGGCTCAGTCCGGTGGTATTTGAAGGTGCTCAAATACGACAGCTCGTGTCGGTAGATTTACTGGCACGTAAAAGAACTCCTGCGGGACTAAATTCCGGCACCTCGGCGTCTCCGAAGACCGTAACAGTATTTTGTGGGACGTAAAGCAAATAACATTATTATTAATTAACTATTTGTTTATTGAAGTAGCATTATTATTATTATTATTATTATTATTATTATTATTATTATTATTATTATTATTCAAGTAGAAGAAAAGAAATACAAAATACGTATTCTTATAACTTTTCCGGAGACATCATTGGTAGCTATCATATGTGTGTTCTCCAGGATTCTTTTACCACAATAGAATCTTTGGACTGGCTACCATCGACTTCGTTACATGTCATGGCTGTAGGTCTACGATGAATTAAAAACCAACAAGGTGCCCCGTCTGTTATAACTCGTCTCATTCTAATGCGATATATATCTTTTTTCATTTCATTCTCGGCCTTGGGATTGTAATTAAGGGTCCGGCCGATGGAGTGACCTGATCAGTCACCAGGGGGAAGGGGGTCGCCTAATAATTAAAGTGTCAGGCTGGCGCAGAAGGTGAAGACGGCCAGTCAGTACACCCCTCTCATAAAGTAGAGGCACGGCGTCGCTAGCTCCTTGTGTTAACACTAACTGTAAATACACGCCAATTACTCTTACCTTTTATATTCTGCTAAATGTATACAAACCATCCTAATCAACAAACGCTGAAGTGTAGCGATGTATGAATGTAGGTACAAAAATGAACATTGACATGCATTAATGAGTCACTTACTGACAAACTTTTAATATACAGGAACTTAAAATTTCGTATCACAAAACCTGAAAGCCTCAGAATTCCAAGGAAATTGGAAATTACCTAAAGTTCCCTAAGGGGCGGGGTTCGAAATTGGGGTTCGAATAATTCACAAATTATTGAGTTGTTTAAGGCTATCAAATGTACATACACCATTATTGTTTTTAATTGTGATGAATGCGGTCATGAGGGGCAACACGTGGAAATCTCGAAATTACAAGAATGGACATATTACTGCTTGTTGATGAAATATTTTGAGGAAAGGATGCTAGAAAAGGTCAAGAGCAGCCGAATTCAGTAAATGAAGGGGGAGAAGAACAGGGAAAATGTGATGGAAGGTGGAAAAGGAGAAAAGATGAACAGTAGGAATTGGAGATAAAAATATTAAAATGTGAAGAGCTTCAACTACTAAGATAGTGAAATAAAGCATAATTTTACAGGAACTTAAAATTTCGTACCAGAAAACCTGAAAGGCTCAGAATTCCAAGGAAATTGGAAAATACCTAAAGTTCCCTATGGGGCGGGGTTCGAAATTGGGGTTCGAATAATTCACAAATTATTGAGTTGTTTAAAGTTATCAAATGTACAGACACCATTATTGTTTTTAATTGTGATGAATGCTGTCATGAGGGGCAACACGTGGAAATCACGAAATTACAAGAATGGACATTTTACTGCTTGTTGATGAAATATTTTGAGGAAAGGATGCTAGAAAAGGTCAAGAGCAGCCGAATTCAGTAAATGAAGGGGGAGGTTTGGATAAGAAGCAGTGTGGAGAAGAACACGGAAAATGTGATGGAAGGGGGAAAAGGAGAAAAGAAGAACAGTAGGAATTGGAGATAAAAATATTAAAATCTGAAGAGCTTCAAGTACTAAGAAAGTGAAATATTCAGAATTCAAAGTTATGTATGGGGATCAACGGCAGGATGTAACGGGTGTCCTTTGCATATTGGACCGAACAATGATATGTGTTAACAACGGGATAAAGAAATTCATTACACACTTACATAGTTGTTACGTGGCCAATGGCGAGAATGTGTGACAACAGCGTTGTCAGTGAAATTATGTTACGGAAAACATAGGGGAAAATGAGACTGGAAAATCTCGCAATTTTTATGGACATATTTTTTTCAGGACAATGTAACGCAATGCGATCTAGACTGAAATGCCATGGTAGAAGAAGAGTGGAGTTCTTCATTATTTTACTTTGCTTGTCCCGTCTGCAATAATGTGTTCTAATTTGCACCGACACAGCCTCATGGCGAGAAGGGGTATAGGAAAGGTTCGAAGGTCGAAGAAGCGACCGTGACCTTACTTAATGGGAAACCACGGAAAACTATCTTCAGTGCTGACGACAGTGGGGTTCGAACGCAAACCGCGTAGCCACTCGCTCGCTACTTATCCCATTTTTCCTAATTTTATTCCTTAGGAAACTTTTGAAACTTGGCCTGAGTCTTAAAAAATCGTTATACCCTAATGTCTTCTTTGACATTTCCATCCTTACCATTTCTTATCCCCTCGACCCACGGATTGCAATTCTTTCTCTTTAACTTACGCCAGGCTGAGAGGCTCAGGAGGTTGAAGCCAAGTTGGCGGGGCGATTTCGACTCATCCCAGTGGTATTTGAAGGTATTACGATATACCAGAACCTTGGCTGTAAATATGTCAGAAAGTGAAAGAACTTCTCCCGAGCAAAATTCGGGCATCTTGGCTTTTCGGAAAATCGTAAAAATATTGAATGAAATATAAAACTATTAACATTATTAACAGTCTACTGTTTTCATCCTCAGTGTATAGCTTCTTCTTCTTCTTCTTCTTCTTCTTCTTCTTTATCTGTTTACCCTCCAGGGTCGGTTTTTCCCTCGGACTCAGCGAGGGATCCCACATCTACCGCCTCAAGGGCAGTGTCCTGGAGTTTCAGACTCTGGGTTGGGATACAACTGGGGAGGATGACCAGTACCTCCCCCAGGCTGCCTCACCTGCTATGTTGAACAGGGGCCTTGCGTGGGGATGGGAAGATTGGAAGGGATAGTCAAGGAAGCGGCAAGGAAGCGGCCGTGGCCTGATGTTAGGTACCATCCCGGCATTTGCCTGGAGGAGAAGTGGGAAACCACGGAAAACCACTTCCAGGATGCCTGAGGTGGGAATCGAACCCACCTATACTCAGTTGACCTCTCGAGGCTGAGTCGCGCCCTTTCAAGCCCTCGTACCACTTTTCAAATTTCATTGCAGAGCCGGGAATCGAACCCGGATCTCTGGCGGTGGCAGCTAATCACACCAACCACTGCACCACAGAGGCGGGTTGTATAGCTAAAGAACCTAATTATTTAGCGAACGGATCCACTGCTTCTCATATCAGGCAGCTCCTGAGGTAGGCCCATGAGACTGAGAGAACCCCGTTCTAGCATTTAAAGGTAAAATAATTGTCTTGTCTTTTATTTTAGATCTGTTTTGTGAATATTGCATTAAATGATAATGGTAAAATCTTTGGACTGATGGTATATCGATGGTACTTTGGAGTAAGAAGCAGGCATGCTACCCTTACAACTTAGGCTACATGTGATATTCAATAACATGTGTCGGGTAAAAAATACAACATGGATGTTGTAAACCTGATCTCAACTTTTATGCAATAGTAGACTATCATCAATGAAGTCTTTTTTAACTTGACATATTTTCATCTGAAATATTTCCAAGCATTTGATAAATGTGATGATTCATTTCGATAATCATTAAAATTGAATTAAATGCTGCATACCTCACCGAGTCTCAACCCTCCAGAAATTCACTTTCAAATGGTATGTAAAATATAGGAACCTAACTAAAATATTATACTTGAAAGTGTCCATTATATGTTAGGTTAATCTAGTCTCCTATTCGTGGCAGAACATGAAATTTTTGTGAAGACACTTACCTTCTAATAACATACATATCGTCGTTTCCGGGACAAAACCTTCTTTGTATTATAATATGTTTTGGGATATACTGGCCCGCAGCACATACACAATGAAGAGCGAGAATGCCTTGACAAAGTTCAAACAATATTGCACCTTAGATGACAGAACCTTAAAGGCCAAAGTTCTAAGCTAAAATACAGTATTTCACATAGGATGTTTTGCCACGGCAGCGACAATATGAGACGAAATGCATACCTCACAAATGTCAGAAATTTCCTTTCAGATATAATAATTCCAAAATATAATAAGTAACCTTTCAATATTGGGAAGAAACTCTTCTCCCCCAACTAAATGCTGGACTGAGCTATAAGGATTAACTGATGTATACAATTGTGAGTATAGAGTTTATTAGTTACAGCGTAAGGAGACATTTATTTCTTGAACTAAGGAGCTAAAACACCAAGAAGAGCCAAGTATCAAATCCGGTCGCAGATTAACGATTTAAATTTACTGAAAAAGGGAGCAAGCGAAGTAGAAAATGAAGTATTTGGCGTATACAGTGATGGCAGAGAATTGTGATTAAAAAAACCAAGAGATTATTGTAAGAAGTTATGATGCGAGGACAATAAGAAACAAACATTCTACCATATTCTTAATTTTCTTTTTGTGTCTCTGTATTACAAGCTCCCCTTCTGTGGTCCCGTTTTCTTGACTGTTTAATGACTGCGGCCACAAGATGGTTTATGTTTCCCGCTATCCGGTACAGTCGCATTCTTCAGTAAGAGAATCTTGTAATAGTACATACATGATAGGTTAAAAGTAAACTAAACTAATTTATTTATAATTTACTAACACATTTTTTATTTACTAAATTCAGATACACAAATGAAAGATATTGTAGACCATCTATGAGAGACATGTACAATTATACATCCATAAATAATTTATTGTAATATCGTAGCTGCTGTGCTACAACCGCGAACGTGACAACGCTCTTCCTATCCACTACGTTCCGTAATACTAGTCACGCCTCCCATCCACATACTGATGTGCAGAACAATTCTAGTTGAGTACATTTTCCTATGCTGCACTGAAAACGAAAATGAATTTTAAATACATCACACTCTAGCAATGGGTAAATGTGTCATGCAAATTTAGAGTCGTACAGTACGATAGAATGAGGTTCATTTCCCTTTACAAACCTTAAATATTTTATTCTGTACGAGTGCGTAAATACGCCTTACAAACAACATCCCTACCGTACGGTACTGTAAGGTTCATTTTCCTTTAAACGTTCGCATAGGAAAATGAACGCAACGAAAATTGTTGTGATGGACTGTATATCCATACGTGGCTGGGAGGCGTGACCAGTCTTAAAGTAAATCATGGATATGGACAGCATTATCGGATACGTAAAAGCCTCCGTGGCTCAGACGGCAGCGCGTCGGCCTTACACCGCTGGATACCGTGGTTCAAATCCCGGTCACTCCATGTGAGATTTCTGCTGGACAAAGCGGACGCGGGCCAGGTTTTTCTCCGGGTACTCCGCTTTTCCCTGTCATCTTTCATTCCAGCAACACTCTCCATTCTCATTTCATAGCATCTATCAGTCATTAATAAATCACTTTGGGAGTGGCGACCCCATCGTACTAATAGCCTATATCTGCTTCATTCATTCCATCCCTGACCCGGTCAATGACTGGAAAACAGGTTGTAGGTTTTCATTTTCATATCGGATACGTGGTATTAGAACTAGGCCGTCATCTTACTATCTGTATGTCGGCATGCCAGCCTTTATTGACGTCACTTCACTATAAGTTTAAAAGAAACATGCCTAAACTGTTACTATTGTTGCTTTGGAACATGATTTGCCAAATTTTTCAGAGATATTATGTACTGTTTGAGCAGTTCACAGATAGACTTGGAGTGACCAGCGTAAGCGGTGTTGTTTTCGTTTAGTGTATCTTATGCAGGCTACAGGTTGCCGAATTTTCGAATAAATTTCAGCGTTGTTTATTCCGTGGAGGCTGTGTGAATTGTGTAGCTGAAAGCCTGAATTCAGGAGATTATGCACTTGAACCCTATTTTCTCATCAGACAAAATGCCGAGGCTGTAACTTAATAAAGGCTATACCCGTTGCATTCCCAACCCTGGTCCTTTTCTATCAAAGCGACGCTGAAAGCATCTGCGCTGAATAGCAAGCGAATACAAAATAAGAGATGGTCATCAAGATAGGAGAATGGAGTAAAATATTTCTGAAGCAGAGTTCAATATATTTCTATGGCAAAGACAGTCGGGCGTCATCCTGTTTAGTACCATTGCAGCTATACTGAGTGGTACACTGGATGGTGCAGTCGATTAGTCATGGTCCTTATGTTCTGAAGATAGTGGGATCGATCACGGCTGAGGTAACTGACATTTGAGGGGTCTTTAAACGTGATAACTCTATGCCATTGGCTTGCGACACGTTCAAGAACTCGTGCAGGACAAAATTCCAAGTTCCGGGACTCAGATTATAGAAATTGAAAGGATGCTGAAGCAACATTGTTAACACCAGGTCACTATCTATTTGTGAGAAATGTACTATGTGGGTGGAAAACGGGATAGCTGTGCAGATGATTTAGTTAATACTACGATATCCTGCGTAGAATATCTACTGTAAGCTCTAGATGTTGTAATATTATTAGGAAATAAAGGTGTAAAGGACTAACACACATTTTCCCATTTAGGTAGTAATTTTTCCCATAGGGAACTCATACATTTGCCTTCATACTCTCTTTGAACATGCGAACCACATTTTAAGCTTAATGTACTATCACATACAACAGACACCATAGTGAGCATAACGATCTCACACTTGAAGCCTAAGGTAATGTTGCCCACGAATGAAGACTGGTTTTTGGAAAATAAAAGAAAGATATTTTTCAGAAATTTGATCCTGACACTTATTAATCGTCTTTCAGGTAGCTATCCTTATACAGAACGGTCTTCATTAAATTTATAAGGCTTGTATGCGTCAGGGTAAGTAAATGTTATTCTAGGTACGAAAGCAGTTTTTATAGTAGCAGATTTTATAATATTGCGCCTACCATATTATGCTATGCTACAATTATTTAACAGTAAGTTATGCCCCATTTCAGTGCAGTAAATTTCTCAACTTGTGTGGAGGCATCCTGGGTGCCATATCCTTACGTGAAGTTTGGTGTTAGACCGATACGAAATTTTTCAGGGTACGCAAGTTGATCTTTTCCATGATAACTCACAATACTGTCTACACTTTTGTAGACTACCTCATCCCCAGGTAAAGCTTCTAGTAGGTGCTTGCTGATTTCAAATGACTTTTCATTAGCATAAGTAGGAATCACTCTTCTTAAAGCTGTTGAACGACGACAGTAGCGAAGTCAATATCACCGTATATATTCAGTCCAGCTTCCTCGTTGAATGGTCAGCGTAGTGGCCTCCGGTTCAGAGAGTACCGCGTTCGATTCACAGCTGCGGTGGAGTTAAACTTAAGTAGTTAATTCCCTTGGCACAGGGAACTCAGATTTTATGCTGTCTCCAACATCTCATATACCACACAAAACACTATTCTCTACCACAGTAACAGGCACTTTCCCATACACGGCAAATACCTCCCACCACTGTAAGACGGTCTACCTTTCAAGGGCCATACAAGGCTAGTAATAGCAGCACACATTTATTATTATTATTATTATTATTATTATTATTATTATTATTATTATTATTATTATTATTATTATTATCCGCCTCTGTGGTGTAGTGGTTAGCGCGATTAGCTGCCACCCCCCGGAGACACGGTTTCGATTCCCGGCTCTGCCACGAAATTTGAAAAGTAGTACGAGGGCTGGAACGGGGTTTTCTCAGCCGCGAGAGGTCAAGTGGGTAGGAGTGGGTTCGATTCCAATCTCAGCCATCCTCGAAGTGATTTTCCGTGGTTTCCCACTTCTCCTCCATGCAAACGTCGGGATGGTACCTAACTTAAGGACAAGGCCGCTTCATTCCCTCTTCCTTATCTATCCCTTTCAATCTTCCCATCCGCCACAAGGCCTCTGATCAGCATAGCAGATGAGGCCGCCTGGGTGAGGTACTGGTCATCCTCTCCAGTTGTATATTCCGACCCAAAGTTTCACGCTCCAGGACACTGCCCTTGAGGCCGTAGAGGTGGGATCCCTCGCTGAGTCCGAGGGAAAAAACCAATCTTGGAGGGTAAACAGATTAAGAAAGAAAGAAAGAAAGAAAGAAAGAAAGAAAGAAAGAAAGAAATAAAGAAAGAATAATAATATATGATTATTATTATTATTATTATTATTATTATTATTATTATTATTATTATTATTATTATTATTATTATTATTATTATTAGGCCTAGTGATTGTTCAAATTTTTCTTGCATTTGTGTGTAGCATTTCGAAAGTATCTTAATCGTCGTTCTAGTCTGGCCTTCTAATAAATCTAAAAGCTACCTTAAATATCATGACCACAAGGCGGGTTTATGTGTGTTATAGCAGCAAGCAATGAACAGCAATCCCGAGGATTGCGTATAGACGTTCTTCCTGAGCAGAGTAAGTCATAATTTCCAGAGCTGTTCGGGACATGTATCTTTTAGATTGCATTCCGGAGGTGATGATTTCGAACCATAATATCGGCAGCGCTGAAGATAGTTTACCGTGGGTTCCAATTTTCACACCACGCAGTACCCCTATTAAGGCCACGGTCACCTTTTCCATTTCTATTCCTGTTCGTTAAGAGCTAAACCATACTTTCCTGTGTCGACTTAGTTAAATGTATCTATATATATAAAAGCAAGTCGGGCTGGAGCGATGTATATATAAATATTTAAAAATGAAAAAAGACGTGAATTAATGAGGCACTTCCAGAAATCTCAGAAATTTGAAACTTGGTACGAGGGAAACTGATGACCCCAGGATCCCTAGAAAAATCGGAAATTCTCAAAATTCCCTGAAGGGGGCACGCTGGGGGGCTCAAATTTTGGGCTCAGCATAAGAACACAGTCGTATAGTATATCCAAAACGATAACCTATAGGTTCCGTGGGCTTAAAAATTTTCGTTAATTTCCTCATTTTTATCCCCCATCCCCCCAAATCAAGATGGCGGCACAACCTGCGAGACGAGGTAGACAATTGAAATTTGGTGAAATTATAGCTTTTGGTCCCTAACCGACGGGAAAATTCCAATGTGTTCAAATTTTTCCCTTTTTAACCCCAAAGTATCGAAATATGGAGGCAATTTTAATGACTGCGCAGACATTCCTTTTGAGCTATTTTTTGGCTAAACGGTAAGTCGTATCACAAAACGGATGGCACAATGTCCCTTCAATTCGGAGTGATCTACAACTTTGGTCCTGTGACATTTTGTCGTATCTCTCTCCCTTATACGTTAAATTTGGCCGTATTTCTGGATTGTTCGTAAATTTGGTGATTTTTACAAGTATATTTTATTGTTTGACACACTTATAAGAATGATAGGATCATCACGTTTTGTGCGCACATTGGCACGATTAAGGGACATATGTGTACCAAATTTCATGATTCTAGCTTATACATAAGTAGGCAAAATGTAATGTAAAATGTTAAAAATGCACCCAAATTTCACCCTATACAAAATTTGAACTCAATTTACCCCCTTAAATTGGGAGATACTAGGAAATGGTTTAGAAACAAACATGTAGAGCGAATAATGAGGCGTCTGATGGCGCAAACCGTTTCTTAATATCATAAACCGTTTAGGAGATATGAATCTCGAAGTGGAAATCTGCACTTTTCAACGTGCTCATGCTTATCCGTCATCTATATAAATAAAATTGTAGGGGGTCCGCTGTCTGTAATTTCTTTTTTTTGCCAATTTTTCAGATATTTATCCGTTTTAGGTCAACTCAAGACCGAATCGGTGGTTTTTACGTTTCGTGTCTGTTTGTTTGTCTGTTTGTCTGTTTGTCTGTTTGTCTGTTTGTCTGTCTGTTTGTTTGTCTGTTCCAACATCACGTCGAAACGGCTGGATAGATTTCAACCAAACTTCATATTTAGAGTATACTCCTCCCGGGGAAGGTTTCGATATGCATATCATTTTGAAATCTTTGAATAGACGGAGCGTTTATAGGAAAACCAGAATAGTTTTTCCACCATCACGTCGAAACGGCTGGATAGATCTCGACCAAACTTCATATTTAGAGTATACTCATCCCGGGGAAGGTTTTTTTATCCATATCATTTTAAAATCTTTGAATATACGGGGGGTTTATAGGAAAACCAGAGTGGTTTTTCCACCATCACGTCGAAACGGCTAGATAGATCTCAACCAAACTTCATATTTAGAGTATACTCATCCCGGGGAAGGTTCGACATGCATATCATTTTAAAATCTTTGAATAGACGGGGGGTTTATAGGAAAATCAGAATGGTTTTTCCACCATCACGTCGAAACGGCTGGATAGATCTCAACCAAACTTCATATTTAGAGTATACTCATCCCGGGGAAGGTTTTGATATGCATATCATTTTAAAATCTTTGTATATCGAGGGGGTTTATAGGAAAGAGTTTATAATAAAATCAGAATGGTTTTTCCACCATCACGTTGAAACGGCTGGATAGATCTCAACCAAACTTTATATTTAGAGTATACTCATCCCGGGGAAGGTTAGACATGCATATCATTTTAAAATCTTTGAATAGACGGGGGGATTGTAGGAAAATCAGAATGGTTTTTCCACCATCACGTCGAAACGGCTGGATAGATCTCAACCAAACTTTATATTTAGAGTATACTCATCCCGGGGAAGGTTTTGATATGAATATCATTTTAAAATATTGGAAAAGACTGGGGGTTTATAGGAAAACCAGAATGGTTTTCCTCCATTTTCTCTTATACTATTGATTTTCTGTAAACTTCGTTTACCGCGCGGGAAACGTCTCTTCATTATAAACAACTTTCGTTATGTTCATAATTTACCTTACTCTTCACATGACGGAGAAATTTACAATTTTCCGCTGGTATCATTCTCTGCATTGAGTGACAGACAGACCGACAACGAACCTACAGGTTACCATGGCAAAGTTTCTGACTGCATGCCAGCAGGGAAGTTACGTATTGCCATTTTTCTCATCATGCTTTTAAATTCGTGGTTGTTCCTTGGGTAGAAGACAAGAGAGGCGTCAATCGGCCTACCTGCGGGATATTGGCGGAATATCGTTGGTTGTTATAACCGCCCTCGAATAGATTAAGTAATAACATCATTAGTCATCTTCTTCTTATTTGTTTACCTAGGAATCACTGGACCTAAATTTCTCCTCTGTTACCGCTTTATTATATCCATAACTCACACTAGCATAATTTATTGAGGGGCATTTGATTTTCCAATACATTCACTTGGCATTTACATATTTGTCGTTATCCGGCTGTCTTCAGTTATAATCCATTTTCTATTACTTTCAACTTTCTTAACTGTATTATTTTCTTCCTTAATTACGCCGTATGTACGCGAGTGCTAGAAACTACTGGATGTATTTCCACCAAGACTCATATTTAGAATACGCCTGTCTTTGACAGGTTTTAGGGCAAATATTGTTTCTAAATCCCTGAACTGACTGGGGGTCTATACGAAACAGAAACAGGATTTTGCACTTCCACAAAATATACACAACCAACGTTAATTTAAATCTACCTGCCTTGGTAGAAATTAATTTCTAAACCTTTTTTCTCATGTGCATCATTTCGACACGAGGATTAATAAGGAAGATATCATTAACAGACCGTTTTTCTGTACAAGTCCCATCGGACTTAACTCACGAGCGGGGGCGTGTAAAGCGTATTCCTTTCAACTTGAAAACTACTGAAGACATTCGAACCAAAATTTATATTTAGCACCCACCTGTCCAAAGGTAGGTTTTAAACGTAAATAACATTTCACGTTCCGGAATGGACTGGCGGTTTATAGGGAACCGAAATGGTGATTTTACTCTTCCACAATATATACAGAACAAGACCAACCTGACTGGAAATCGACCAAACGTGATGGAATTCCACCTCTAAACCTTTTTTCATGTGCATTTTTTCGTCAGGAGGATTAATAAGCGAGATACCATGAATGGTCAGTTTTGCAGGTTAAGTCCAGCGGACATAGCCACAAAGGTGTTTTACATGGAGCAGATTCCTTATTTATATAAATCAAATCGTAACGACTGTGTGCCACTACACTGACTATTTTGGCGAAATTTTCGTACAGCTTTCCGTTTAAGGGGTAATAATGACCATCTGCACAATTTTTGGTTTAGTTTCCTCAAAGTCCTAATTTTTAACCGCCTCGCCCAAAATCCAGATTGCGGCATAATCTGCCAGAAGAAAAAAGAAGATAATTGAAATTTGACAAAATAATACGTTTTAGCCTGTAACGAACGGAAAAAATCCTAGATTATTACATTTTTCACTTTTTATCCCCGAAGAATATCGAAATATGCAGGCAATTTTAATGATGGTGCAGACCTTCGGAAATTCCTATCACATAACAGATTGCACATTCTCCGTTCAATTTGGAATGATCTACAACATTGGTCTTATGACTTTTTGCCGTATCTGTATCCCTTTTACGTTTGATTTTTCTCTATTAATCGATGTTAAGTCAATTTGGAATTTTCACATGCATAATTCATACTTTCAATTACTTATAGGAAATACAGAATCATCAAACTCTTCACGAAAATTGGCCCACCCAGTAGCCATATGTGAGCCAAATGCTATGTATGTAGCTGTCACATAATTATCCGAAGGGTAATGTAATGTGAGATAATCTTACAAAACCTTTACCCTGTTCCACTTTTCTAACTCAATCTGACCCAAGAATAGATGACATATCATAGGACCAGCCATTTAGGCCACTAAATCCGGCATGTCTTATGGTATAATCCTTTGTCGGTATGACGTACGTTTAGTAGCAGTTAATCTGTAAATGAAGGTCTTCAATATTGTAAACACGCATATTCTTTCGTATGTCGATCTATATATATATTCACTGATGTCCATTTTTAGCGATCGAGAAAGGGTGGGTCTGATATTGTAATCAGTACTCCCCACACCGACTTTCACTGGCAGTAAGAAAGGGTTCCTTCTCCATCTCCTGTGTAACTGTCATTAGTAAGGAAGGCCTACAATTGTAATGAATAGTTCCCTTCTCGATTTGACTTGCAGAAGCCAAGTGAGCATGCAGTTTTGTTTAAAACTCCCCTACCCGATTGTGTTTGGCAGTAGGCAAGGGTGCCCGCCATTATAAAGAAGTGTCCTCATCTAAAATGTGACTGGCATTAGGCATAGTGGCCTGCTATTTTGATGGAAACTCACCAACTTGGTGTGACTGGCAGTAAGCTGGCTGGCAGTAGGAAAATCGGACTGACATTATAATGATAACGGCACAACTCAATTTTGAAAGGTGGTAGGGAATTTGCCTGCCATTATAATAAAATCTCCTCGACTGTAATCTGTTTGGGAGTAGGAAATGGGGCCTGCCATTGTAACGAACACTCCCAACTTGATTGTGACCGCGCAGTAGGCAATGGGGCCTCCAATTATAATGTAAACTTCCCAACTCGATTGTGAATGGCAGTAGCCAAGTGAGCCTGCCGTTATATCACAAATCCGTAACAAACACTTTACATTGGAAACAACGTATGGGGACATCCCCATGCTCTTTCTCGGATAACGCTAAGAGACATGCAATTTTAAAACAATCTTATTTACTGCATGTACACTGTTTACTTCGATATTCGAATACAATGTTGAACACCGTAGCGAAGCACGGGTACATTTGCTAGTAACATATAAAATCATAACATAGATAGTCCGACTAGTTGGCTGAACGGTCAGCGTACTGGCCTTCGGTTCAGAGGGTCACAGGTTCGATTCCCGGCCGAGTCGGGGATTTTAACCTTAATTGGTTAATTCCAATGGCACGGGGCTGGGTGTAGGTGTTGTCTTCATCATCATTTCGTCGTCACCGTGACGCGCAGGTCGCCTACAGGCGTCAAATAGAAAGACCTGCACCTGCCGAGCCGAACCCTTCCTGAGATATCCCGGCACTAAAAGCCATACGACATTATTATTATTATTATAACATACATATAAAATATAAAATATATAACATACCTGTAAAATGACACACACTATTATACAAAGAATAATATGTTTCGTTCTACAAGAACATCCTCAGATTCAGTCAAATCACTCAAATCATGCATATATACACTGAGTGGACAAAAGTTACGGGAAGGTCTGTCCCATTAGAAAATGTGCCGTGTATGACCCCTGAGCGTCGAGGCAAGCTGCGGTGTAGCTGAGCAGTCTGTCAGTTACCAGTGTCGTGAAGATGGCAACACGTCGCGAGTTAACCGACTTTGAACGTAGGTCATAGCACTACAGAGATTACACGCGTATTCGGGTTTCCGAGGTCAACAGTGTCGAGGGTGGATCTTCAGTATAGCAGAGAGAATGTTACCACCCGCATAAACAGCCGTATGGGAGGACCACAGGTGTTCAACGAATTGACATCACGTCGCCTCCGCAGAACCATACTGGGCGCTCGACAGGCTACTGTGAGTCAGATCACCGGCCAATTGAATGTTAGGAGTCACGACCCCATTTCTGCCAGGATTGTAAGGAGGCAATTGCACCACATAGGCTTCACCAGCCGACGACCAAGTCGTGTCCTTTTGTTGACACCTCGACACAGAGCTCAACAAAGTGTAGGAGCCCGCGAACATCGGCAGTGGATCATGTAACAGTGGTGGCGTGTCATTTGTTCCGATGAATCCCGGTTACCGTTGTATCGCGCTGATGGCGTGCGAGAGTGTGGCGTATGCCCCATGAGGCTATGGATCCTGTGTGTCAACAAGGTTGTGTCCAGGAGGGAGGTGGCTCAGTTCTGGCCTGAGCGGCGTTATCATGGTCGCAATTAGGCCCCATTATCCAGATGCAAGGAGCGCTGACATATGCACGTTATGTGGACATTCTTTCAGACCATCTGCATCCCTTTCTGACCCTAGAGTACCATATTTCAGCAGGACAATGCGCCATATCACCGCTCTCTGGTGGCATGCAGGTAGTTGGAGTAGCACTCCAGTGAAGTTACGACCATGGATTGGCCCTCCAGATCCCCCTATCTTAATCCAGTCGAGCATTTATGAAATGCTGTCGATGCTAGTGTAGGCTCCATGAACGCCGCACCAACTACAGAATTCCAATTGCGGGTATCAGTGAAAGATGCGTGGGTCCAGATCCCTCCTGAACGTTTCCAACACCTTGTAGAGTCGATGCCTCGCCGTACTGCTGCAGTTTTGAGGGCTCGCAGAGGAAAAACTCGTTATTAAGATCACATTTTAGAGTTATCCTATGACTTTCGACCAATCAGTGTATGTACAGTATCGTTTACATTGCTTAAATTCGTCAATGATAGTTTGTTGATAATAAGTATTAACAATTGTATTGTATTAGTATTCAACCGTTACCATATTAACTTAATGAAACTTAATAATACAGTACTTCTGTATTAAGTTAATATTAATACTAGTACAATCATAATTTGTTAACAGCCCACTTGTATACTACCACCAAACTCTCTATCTTTGACAAGTTTTACGCAACGTAAGCAATACTGCAATACATATACGCATGATTTAAGTGATTTGATAGAATTTGAGGATGTTATTTTAGAACGAAACATGACACTCCTTGTATAATAGTGTGTATTTTTTTCAGGTATGATATTATGATATAATTTATATTGAAATTTTGTGTTTGGCAGATTGGAAAAATTATACGCCATGTTACATTTGTTTCCCTGTTATATCCATTCATCGCCACAAGACTTGTCTGAGTGTCTGTGACTTAAAACCAATAGCAGAAAAATAATGAACAGCCTCGAGTACCCTTGCCGGCATACCGGGAGTAATCGGGCTAGCTACATCCTGTGGTGTTAGATCGGTTGCTAAACTTCAAGAATTATAAGGGGTTGGTGGATCACTGTGTATAATATATTATTATCATACAATCTTTCATTCCTCATCACCAAAGATGCATGTATGAAAATCTTCTCCGAAGTTCACATTTCAACGCTAGCTGTACTTTCATCGCCTGACCTTTTGCAGTCTAGAGAAATGATTGGAAGGTTGTAAATTGAAATTTAATTCTCTGTGCCTCCATGTTCCTTTCATTTGAACACGGCCACCTTTGTATTGTTTTACTAGTACCAAGGAGTACTTTGTTTATAAGATGCTGACTGGAATGATGTAGTATTCTGTGTGATAACCATTAATCAAGGGCTCATTTGTGCCACAGATAGATGGTTTAGCTGCTTGAAAAGAATTGTTTAATTATGAACATTTCTTTTTCTACTCTTCCCCGTGGTTGAACAAGCTAGTTTAAAATTACTCCACGAGCCGCTTGTGAGATTGTGGTTTGTTTGCTCATGCCAGATATAAACCTAGCATTTGTTTCTCCGATTACGATTCCCAACAGAAGCAGACATTCTGCACGGAAAAAGATGAAACTTTATGTAACTTAAGCTCAGCTCACCCCCTCCCTTACCCTCCTCATTGGCTTGGGGAGAGACGGTAAGAAAAACTAATTTCTTGATAATTTGAAGGTCTCCATAGAAAACAGATTCTTAGAAACAGTTTTAAAAGCTGGAAAAAGTAAAGGAAGCGAATGTAAAGTGAGTAAAGCGATGTGGAATATGCAAGAAAAGAGACGAAATGTGGATGTGTGTGAGAGAGAAAGGATGAAAAGGAGGAAAGAGAAGTTTGTTTTAATCTGGAACCTTCCCCTCTTGCTCCCCTGTAAGAAAAAAAGAGAAGACTGTAATCTTCTTATAGTTCGCTCTCTTTATCTTGGTATTCCCCCTTCCACCAGCTGCAGTAACCGCAATGTTGGCCAGACATAAACCCCAGTTTAAGATATAAGAAGCTAGAGTACAAATCAAAAGGAAAATCCCCAATGCAAATAGCATGAAAAGAAGGGCTTAATTCTCTCTTAAGTTTTTTCCCCTTCTTCTTTAAGAATATTTGTGTGTTTCAGACAGTTGTGCGGTATCTGTGTTGGCCACAAAGATTATCCCGCCACCATGCTTGTTCTCATAAAAGATGCGTTTCACGCAGATTGTTTCATATGTAATAGCAAGATAAAAATTCATGATTTTAAAATTAAATAACATAAGATAATTCGAGTTAATTTTACTTGGGACTGAATAGGGCGTAGAAGATAGAACATTCTGCCGCTCCTCTGAGATTTCTGTTTACCAGTCAGCATTATCTTCAGATTTTGTGAGTACAATGCTGTTAGTGAAAAACTGAGCGATGTGAAATGTAATTTCTGCTGAATATCATGCGGAATAATTCGGGAAAGAGGAATTGTACCTTTAAACATCCTTGTCACTGACATTAACTCCCAAACTTTGTAATAATAGGCCTAATATCGGTTTTTAAGTCCTTTCAACTACTTTCATGGTTTTCGGTTAAAAACACGAAATGGCTTATGGCTTTTAGTGCCAGGAATGTCCGAGGACAAGTTTTGCTTGCCAGTTTTAGGGCTTTTGAATTGACTCGCGTAGGAGACCTGCACGTCGTGATGAGGATTAAATGATGATGAAGAGGACACATACACCCAGCCCCCGTGCCAGCAGAAATAACCAATTATTATGGTTAAAATTCCCGACACTACCGGGAGTCGAACCCGGGATCCCGGAGCCATGGTGCCGGACATGGTTTTCTGTGATATTGGGGTAAGAGAAGTAAGTCGTGCAGGAGTTATTTTATGTGCTGACACGAGGCCGGCGTATTTGAACACCTTCTAAAACCACCGGACTGAGCTGGGGTTAAGCATGCTGACTTGTTATTAGAAAGCCAGTGATCTACTGTCCGACAAATTCATCTCTGTGACACAAATTTTTCTTCCATAACGACCGATCGCGTTTACTCAGCTCGTCTAGTTACTAGGAAATTAACTTTTGTGCGCTGGGTTGTGATAATCGTCACCTTTGAAGTAAGTAACATTTCGATGGCCGAGAGAGAAAGGGTTACAATACAAAATCCATTATTCTTCAGGAGAAGATTTTAAAAGGCCGCCCCTGTAGTTTAGTGGTTAGTGTGATTAGCTGCCACCCCCCGGAGGCCCGGGTTCGATTCCCGGTTCTGACACGAAATTTGCAAAGTGGTACGAGGGCTGGAACGGGGTCCAATTAGCCTCGGGGGGTCAACTAAGTTGAGATGAGTTGGATTCCAACCTCAGCCATCGTGGAAGTGGTTTTCTGTGGTTTTCCACTTCTGCTCCACGCAAATGCCGGGATGGTACGTAACTTAAGACCACTGCCGCTTCCTTTACTCTTCCTTGTTTATCCCCTCCAATCATCCCATCCCCCACAAGGCCCCTGTTCAGAATAACAGGTGATGCCGCCTGGGCGAGTTACCGGTCATTCTCCCCAGTTGTATCCCCTGACCCAGAGTCTGGAGCTCCAGGACACTGCCCTTGAGGCGGTAGAGGTGTTATCCCTCGCTGAGTCCGGGGGAAAAACCAAGCCTGGAGGGTAAACAGATTAAGAAGAAGAATAAGAAGAAGCAGATTTTGAAATGTTAGCAGTTTACATGATTGTTTCTCAAAAATACACATATTACACTATTTTTAATTAAAATTTGTGCGTATGCCTACATTGTTCTCAACTTACATAATTTATTATAATCTGGAAAATAGTTGCAACTCAAAATGACCCTTTCTAATTAAGCAAAGCGACTAATGTCGGAACATTCATAACCATTAGAAGTGCTCCTGGAATGAATATAATAGATTCTTTGTAGTAATATTTTGGGGAGTTTGTAGATGTCGGAATAAGCTATACGCCACATTGATTGTAAAATCTCAAAAATGCATTTAAAAAAGTTGTAACTCTTTAGTTATCAGCCACTGATTTCTGTTGCCGAGCCGAATAAATTAACGTAATATTTTCCGGCCTAGCTGACATAAATTCGATATTGACACACTGCAAATCACTTTCCGAAAAATTCATGTAATTGTTTGTCTGTGTAAAATATTATTCACTGATTCTACAATCATTTCGATGGCAGTTCAGTGGATTAGATAACCCAGTATGTTCTGTGTTAATGTCAAAATTGAGAAGGATATTATTTTATGCCATCGAGGGTTTTTAAAAATAAATTATCAAATAAAATGCAACTGTCATTGGTGATGAAGGATATTCATTTTAAAGTTGGACTAACACATATCATAGATTTTAAAAGTAACTGAGGGAGGACAGTTCACCCTTATTGCTACTTTTCGTTTTCAGTGCCAACTGATATAAACTAATTGTTTTAACTAAGATAAAAATAACGTGTTCCATTTGTTGGATACTCCCTTTCCATTGTTCCCTCCTGCCATTCCCAGGAATTATTCTCGTTAATTTCATGTCTATTACTTCCAGCCAATGAACATGATATCGTATCAGATTCCATTCCTGTAAATCAGAGTCGGTCTGTAAACAGACTGATGTTAAGATAATTTCGTCTGAGAGCTCACAACATTGTTACAAAATATTGTTGATCGTAATTTTGAGCTCTCTGCATTAGCTTTGCCTCAGTATGATTCGATTTTAAATAAGAATACCACTACTACTTCTAATAAAAATAGCGTGTGGCCCCCGGGAAGTCCTAGTGCCGTTGTTTCGAGTTGAAGCCAATGGTCGGCCTGTGCGTCTATGAGGATGAGGCCATACCAAGGATGAAACCTAATGTCCAAGACGCACACACACACACACACACACACACACACACACACACACACACACACAGCCTCGAACCAGAGAAGTTAACCAATGAGGTTTACAATCCCAGCTGGGATCGGAACTCGACACTCCTTGAACCAAAGGCGTGCCTGTTAACATGTTTGCCATGGTGATAATAATAATAATAATAATAATAATAATAATAATGATAATAATAATAATAATAATAATAATAATAATAATAATAATAATAATCATAAGTGTTACGGGGTTTTCGTGGCTCACAGAGTATTAGGAAGCGTCTGGGATGAATGGCTGGACATAGAATTTCTTAGAGCAATTTTTACCGTAACAAATTTGGAAACGTTATTTTCCTTTCCTTTTTTGATGGATATAAAATCTGAATGAATAACTAATATTCATAAACTTGTCAATTCTAACAATATAGGGGACTTGGAAGTCCGAACATCAGGTACAAAAACATTTGTTGATTTATATAGAAAAGTGCATTATTGCTTTTGACAGGTACAATATTTTACAAGAGCAAGATTTGCTGCAAGAAGGTACACTACTCAGGAGTGGGAGCTCGAAAATTGCCACATTCTAGCCTCGCAAAGGCAGTCGGTTCCTTTTGACGCAATAAAATTTCCACCCCACATTAAAATGTCCATGCACACTTGCCCCGATGTGGGCTTATCCATTGCCCAGCAGTAATATAGGTCACTGTTTCCAAAGGGAACTAACACAAGAAAATATTTACAGTCTCAAATGAATAAACAGGGACATATACTATACTATACTCGTTTCCTTAATGGTAAAAAGAAAAGGTTGTACATAACAAGCTATAAACAAATGGCAAAGAGGTGAAACACCAGCACTCCTTATATACATCTCTAAAACCCTAAGATTAATGAAATTTGGAAAACTTTAGTCATCCAATGCAAGGTTGAAAGAGAAACAACACAGGATCATCACTCTTTGTTCCCTTACATTACATATTTCCCAGTAGGGAATAGAACCAGAATCCTCAGACTTGACCGAAAATTTGACATTGAAACCACCAGGTTACAAAATTACATTAAAAGAAAAGAGGTTGAAACCTTCCCCTCAAAATAGCTGCAGGAGCTATCACATGTCAAGGTAAATTATGCCATTACCTTGTGCCACTGTATCTTCCTCTCGCAGGCATCGCTCCTGCCTCACTTAGGTCAAGTCACACTCCCAAGCACTGGAGCAATTCAGACAAAACGGCCCTACATTGCCCTCCTTTTATGGAACGCTGGCTTCCTGTACACACCCCCGGTATTAATTGGCTATAGAACATATTTCCAAGTATCTGATAGCTAGATTACAATTGAGGAAAAACCAGCTGAAGTGTTGACAACTTCGATACATTGAAAATAACAATCCTCCGAACCAGGTTTACCAACTGCAAAATAAACATTACTCTATCAATTAGTTACAAATCGATCAACTAGCCATCTAACGATAGAAGGCAAAATTCTTTGGAGGTTTACAAGTTCAAGTCCGTAGGCATAGGCGGCCTTTGAGATATTTAAGTAGCAGGGGAAATTGTACCCTTGTTAAAATACGTTTCAATATTTCTAGATTTAACGAAACGTGAAGGAGTGTAGAAATTTAGCCCCATAAGCTGGAAGCCAGTAACATATAGTACCCTCAAATCACCGAGCTCGATAGCTGCAGTCGCTTAAGTGCGGCCAGTATCCAGTAATTGGGAGATAGTGGGTTTGAACTGCACTGTCGGAAGCTCTAAAGATGGTTTTCCGTGGTTTCCCAGTTTCACACCAGGCAAATGCCGGGGCTGTACCTTAATTAAGGCCACGGCCGCTTCCTTCCACTTCCTAGACCTTTCCTATCCCATCGTCGCCACAAGACCTATCTGCGTCGGTGTGACGTAAAGCAAATAGCAAAAAATGAAAAAAATCCTCAAATCCCATGGCCTGTGTGATCGCCAAAGCAGTTGCAGTGTTACGAATGTAAATATAATCTCCCACCCAGAAGATGATTTATTTAACAGAGTGCTCTAAACTAAGGATGTACATTACTTATTCATAACATACGATGCAGCTCATTGCAATTAATACCAGTCTAGTTTAAAATGCAAAGTAGAATGCGATTCGTACCGTCCTGTATGTTAACCATTCAAACTCCAGAATAGGGTAATAAAACATGGCTACTGAGAATCCGTTTCCTTTTTATAAACACTGTAGTGACTGAATACTTCCTTCGCATTACTCGAAAGTAGGCGAATAGCATGCCAAATTAATTAGTATATTGCCATAAATGCTAAGTAAGCCCACATCAACTCTGGTAAGCTAGTATAATAATGGTGCATGACCTCTGGAGAGGTATGGTATGGGTCATTTGATTTCATGCCCTTGGCGGACCTGCGCATCTCCCAAAAAACGGGCTCTACCTAGGATAATATCTAACATTAAGAGGGAAGAAACTCCAAATCCTGAAGCTAGAGAAAATAACTTATGAATTTAAAAACGGGCTCTACCTAGGATAATATCTAACATTAAGAGGGAAGAAACTCCAAATCCTGAAGCTAGAGAAAATAACTTATGAATTTAAAAATCCCCGACCCGACCTGGAATCATACCCCAACAAGTTAGCCACAGAACCGGACAATCTACTGTATGGTGAGACATAGTGTTAACAGTGCTCTGTATCTTATGGTATTAGCTAGAAAGAATTTGATATTCAATTGACCGGCTTGAACAATGCGAATATTTCTGAGGTATGATGCTACTAATACCAGTTGTTATGCAGCCATTCCCTGTGATGAATAGTGTGAAAGTATGGTTTGTAATATCTGGTGGTAGCCTATACCAAACCTGTTGCTAAAATCTTAGCAAAGATACAGAAATGATAATGTCACAGTTGTTCAATCGGTAGGGAATCGGCAGCGGAAGTCGAAGGTCATTTTTCTGTGTGCTTAACACGTCTTTGAAGTGCAGTATATATCGTCGCTGCCGGGACAAAACCTCTTATGTGAAATATTTCAGCTTAGAACTTTGGCCGGTAAGGTTCTGTCATCTAAGGCGCAATATTGTGTGAATGTTGTCAAGGCATTCTCGCTCTTCATAATGTATGTGCTGCGGGTCACTATAACACATAGGAGATTTTGTCCCGGCAATGACGATATGCTCGTGTAACCTCACTCTTCCTGGGCTTTCTGTCAAAAACGGTCACTGGTAGTTTCCTGCACTCATTTTGCCACAAGCCTGTTCTTATATCTCTTTGTGCCCTGAACTCAAAAGTCAATTCTCTTGCCACGGAGTTGTAAGATGCCAGTGAGTGAACATTGACACTGTGTGAATAAGCCTATAAACGCACTAGAGAGAATATGATTTTTTTTGTTTCAGCTATACTAATAATCCCGGTCTAGAAAGCCAAAAATAACGGCCGAGAGGATTCGTCGTGCTGACCACACGACACCTCGTAATCTTCAGCTGCTTCGGGCTTAGCAGCGGTCGCTTGGTAGGCCAAGGCCCTTCAAGGGCTGTAGTGCCATGGGGTTTGGTTTGTTTTTTATAATAATAATAATAATAATAATAATAACATCGTAACGGATTACTTTCCCTCTTTCATCGTCGTCGGCCTGGTTGAGTGGCTCAGACGGTAGAGCGCTGGTCTTCTGACTCCAAGTTTGCAGATTTCATCCTGGCTCAGTCCGGTGGTGTTTGAAAGTGCCCAATTGCGCAGGTCTCGTGTCAGTAGATTTACCGCCACGTAGGTAAGGGAACTCCTGTGAGACAAAATTTCGGCACCTCGGTGTCTCCGATAACTTTAAAAGTAATTAGAGGGACGTAAAAACAATACAATTTTTATTCCTTCAAACCACTGGGGGGCACAATAGCCAAGACATAATCATGGTTTCTTTTTTGTTCCTATTGGCTTTTACGTCGCACCAACACAGTTAGGTCTTATGGCGACGATGGGACAGGAAAGGGCTAGGACAGGAAAGGAAGCGGCCGTGGCCTTAATTAAGTTACAGCCCCAGCATTTGCGTGGTGTGAAAATGGGAAACCACGGAAAACCATCTTCAAGGCTGCCGACAGTGGAGTTCGAACCCACTATCTCCCGAATACTGGATACTGGCCACACTTAAGCGGCTGCAGCTATCGAGCTCGGTGATCATGGTTTCTAACCATGGTGACAGTGATTCGGATTCTGGCCAATGAATATCACATCAATGTGGTTCAGATTTCACTTATATGAAGTTGCTATAGCCTAGTCTACCTATATTTACGATATCAACAGCCACGTAAAACTACAAATATTCATTAATGGACAAGCAGAAGGTTAAGAAACCGAATCGTTTTGATCCAGCTTGTCTCTGTGGTACATGGGCAGTCGCCACTACGATCAGGACTGGATCACAATGTGGTTATCAGCCATACTATATACTTAAAGGAGTAACCACTTAATAGACACCCGTGTTATGCTACAATAAGACCGCTATGTGAGACAAACTTTGAGTTGATTGGAGCGAGGCTTCTCGTGGGCGGAGTTTATAGACCTTCCTCCAAGTTCTCGCGGCAGCGGTTTCCAATTTCTCATTTAGTTCCTTCCACGACGTAGGGAGCATTCCTCCGGAATCCAGAGAAACGAACATCTCTGGAAGACATCCTAGCTATCCAGGCTTTCTATGTTCATTGCTAGCAGAACTAGCGAGGATCCATTCGACGAGTAACATCGTCAATGGGTTCTCACTGATGTAGCCGTACTTCGAAACTCGCCCAATGCATGTTGGGTATTATTGAAATGAAAGGTCTTATCCTTGTGCTTCACATTCCATATAATCCAGAAGTCACGTGGTTATAATAATGATATCGACGGTTACATAAAACTGCAAAGTTTTCTTGCTTGTATTGCAGATTCACTCAGTCTTCAGGATGAGAACTCAACGTAAAATTATATAGGTAGGTACCCAACCTAGTATGGGCGACCTTACTAATGTAATGGCCATTTTTCATTATATACCGTATTTTATCGCGTAATTCCCCCCTTTCTTTTTTCGAATTTTTTAAATTGAAAACACTAGGGAGGGAATTATGCGAGTGGTGCTTCTAGGCATTCAGAAAGGAAGGGAAACGGTGTATTAGGTAAAAGTTATATTTACGGTAATACTGGTATGTGAAAAAAGTGGTACCTACCGGTATTTATTTTCAATTAACACAAAATACTCCAGTTTCATTAGGCTACAATGAAGAGCAGCAATGCATTGTTTCGTTGTTTCTTTTCTCTCACTATTCTGCTGCCCCACTTTCGGCACTATCATCACTATCTTCAGGCTCAGATAACATATCATCTTCTTCATTTTCACTATTCCACAACATGTAAACCTCGGAACCGTCAATGGCACAAGAAATTCCGATTTTTAAAACTCTTCTTAACAATAAATTTTTCCCACGCCCGGATTATCCACTAGAACATCGTCGGTATTGATGACTTCATTATCTTGCCTCCTGGAGTCAGCTGATGAGATCCCACCGCCATCTATTCTGAATACAGGCGTCGAAGATGTTCTTTGAAAGGTTTGTTGACGCTGACATCTAAAGGTAGCGACTTGTAACAACTGACCTAGAAACACGTCTGCAACTTCACTGTTCAAATTTACGGTATGTTGTGACAATGGAAACATTTTTATGTCAAGTACCGCTGTGTACATTGTTGTCCATTATCAAGTCATTTGAAGGTCACTCCAGTCAGAACAAACCAGGAGAGGGAATTATGCGCGATATTGATAAAATCATTTTTAATGATGAAAAATCCTAGGGGAGGGAAATACGTGAGGGGGGAGCTTATGCGATAAAATACGGTATATCAAGACGCTATTATTAGATAACTGAGCTGGGTGCCAGAATTTAGTATTTTAAGAGCCTAAATTGTATTGGCACGTGCCGGAATCTACAGTTGTGGGGTAGTTAGATCAACAACGAGTTTCTAGTTTTTCTCAAGGAAACCAACACTACGAGCGTAGTAACTCAAGTGTTATCAGAATATGTCGACTAAGGACTGCATCGTACATCCGTGAAATGGTAAATTTAACAATAAAACTGTTATTAGTGCTACGCTCCACTAATTACTTTTACTATTCTGAAGCCGGTAAGGTGCAAGAAACGTTGTCCTTATCTATCTATCTATCTATCTATCTATCTATCTATCTATCTATCTATCTATCTATCTATCGCCACATATTTGTGCATCTCCAATTGCAGCCTATCTGAACAGCGGTCGATCTTACCAACTTGTGATTAGAAGTAACATTATTATTATTATTTTATTAAATTAGCACATAAAATATTCTCACAATGGCGTTTACGCCTATCGGTTTAATTAATTGTTTTTAGCAGGCTAGTCTCATTAATTTATCAAACTCGTAGTGACACAAGAGAAGGAAACGTTTAGGACTGGAAAGGACGTGACCTTAGTTTTAACCGAGGTACAGCTCAGCATCTTCTTCGCGTGAAATGGGGAAATAGGGAAAATATGATAACGACTGCCAACAATGGGGTTCGATCTTACTATTTCCAAATGCAAGCTTTAAGCTACACGATGCTGCGGCGTGGCCAATTCGTCAGGTTAATTAAACTTTATTCCTCCCCCTGTCTGTACGGTATAATCTGATTTTTCGGTACGGTGCAGTCCCTTCCTACTCCATCTGTCGATACATGTTCGTACGTGTAATGTTGATCTCCATCAAGCACTGGTTATCATGGATATTCTACCAGATATTAAACCCTAAAAGTTTTAAAATTGTGAAAAATTGTGAAAAAAGAACAGGAATGCCAAAGAACGATTCGTCACAGAAGACGTTCATTGGTGCAAAGTGATCTTTCCAAACCCAAGGCTTGCTTGACTACGTCGGTCTTGCGAGGTCTGGGGGCAATAGAATAACACCCACGATATCCCCTGCCTGTCGCAGGAGGTGACTAATAAGGATCCCAGAAACTGTTACCTTGGGAGCGTGGGTTGGTGACCACGGGATCCTCAGCTGAGTTCTGGCATTGCTTCCACTTACTTACGCCTGGCTCCACACTTTTATCTATCCTATCCGACCTCCGTTGGGAAACTCTTTTTTCCTCCAGGCCTCGACGGTATTAGCGAATGCGGGGCCTAGATAGTTTTTCAGTTTTACGCCCTCCATGGCCCTTGTCTTTCTTTGGCCGATACCTTCATTTTTCGAAGTGTCAGATCCCTTCCTTCTTTTCTCTCCGATAAGTTTTATATAGAGAATGGTTGCCTAATTGTACTTCCTTATATAACAATAATCACCACCACCACCATTCTTATGAGGTCAATGGTACGCTTGCTGGACGAACACGGGTTTAAAAACCACATGCAAGCAAACAATTATCGATTTTTGTATCGTGGGGTTGTCACAGTTACTCGAATTTACGTTGCTCGGTGGTACCTTTATACTATCCGAATGATGTAAATCTCCTTCAGCACTGTTGTCTACCTAGCTGGTCCAGTGCCATGCCTCAGGACACAGACCTATGAGTCGCCTTCGTTTGATCACGACTAATACAGTATACACATCCATTTCTTAAACATACTTTCCCACAAGTCTATAATACGAGCTCTCTCAATAATAATAATAGTAATAATAATAATAATAATAATAATAATAATAATAATAATAATAATAATAATAATAATAATAATAATAATAATAATTGAATAACACCCACGATATCCCTTGCCTGCCGCAAGAGGTGACTAATAAGGACCCCAGAAACTGTTACCTTGGGAGCGTAGGTTGGTGACCACTGGACCCTCAGCTGAGTTCTGGCATTGCTTCCACTTACTTACGCCTGGCTCCTCACTTTTATGTATCCTATCCGAGCTCCGTTGGGAAACTCTTTTTTCCTCCAGGCCTCGACGGTATTAGCGAGTTCGGGGCCTAGATAGTCTTTCAGTTTTACGCCTTTTTGGCCCTTGTCTTTCTTTGGCCGATACCTTCATTTTTCGAAGTGTCAGATCCCTTCCTTTTTTCTCTCCGATAAGTTTCGTATAGAGAATGGTTGCCTAATTGTACTTCCTTGTATAACAATAATCACCACCACCACCATTCTTATGAGGTCAATGTACGCTTGCTGGAGGAACACGGGTTTAAACGCCAGATGCAAACAAACATTATTATTATTATTATTATTATTATTATTATTATTATTATTATTATTATTATTATTATTATTATTATTATTATTATTATTATCATCATCATCATCATCATAATCTATACCTAGCACCACTAACAGGCAGACCCTCTGATAAGGGTGCATGAAATCTGTGCAGTTCTATTACTGTACTCTTGTCCGACTCGTTGGCTGAATGGTCAGCGTACTGGCCTTCGGTTCAGAGGGTCCCGGGTTCGATTCCCGGCCGGGTCGGGGATTTTAACCTTCATTGGTTAATTCCAATGGCCCGGGGGCTGGGTGTTTGTGCTGTCCCCAACATCCCTGCAACTCGCACATCACACATAACACTATCCTCCACGACATTAACACGCAGTTACCTCACATGGCAGATGCCGCCCACCCTCATCGCAGGGTCTGCCTTACAAGGGCTGCACTCGGCTAGAAATAGCCACACGAAATTATTATTATTACTGTACTCTTTTGGAGGATTGTGTTGTGTGTGACGTGAAGGCCTAAGTTGTATTAACGCTGGGAATAGCACAAGCACCCACTTCACCAGCCAAGGAACTTAACCGTTTACGACTAAAATTCTTAACCTCTGGCGGGAGTTGAATTCGGGGCTCCGAGGCCTGTGGTACTGTGACCTTCTCTGTCATCGACGCATCTTCAGGCGATCTCCACTTTTCAGAGACTGGAAGTCATTTAAGTAGCACTGTGTTTCGCATAGGCCTTCTCTTTTGGAAGTGGTTCTTCTATGACAGGCCCGCCAAGGAAAGACGTTGGCACCTGCGAGAGGGTTGCAGCAAGCATGGCAATGCTGATCAATGTGCTGTCCCTACAGGATAAATAGAACTCTATATATTAATTATGTTGGTGACGAAAATCAGTTGTAAATTATGACGGTCCTCATCACGGATAACACGTCTCATTGAAGTGTGGCATTCGGTGTTTGAAGTATATTCTTAATCACGTAATATTTGTTGGTGTATCCATTCAAGATACATAATATAACACAATCGTGACACCAAGATGGAATTTGTTGTTTATATTTATTTAAGACGTATGGAATGCGGTCATTTAAGTTGCTAAACATTACCCGTTTCAGGCCGAATGGATTGTAATCAAAATAATAATAATAATAATAATAATAATAATAATAATAATAATAATAATAATAATAATAATAATAATAATAATAATAATAATAATAATAATAATAATAATAATAATAATAATAATAGGTTCTACGTCCCACTAACTACTTTTACGGTTTTCAGAAACACCGAGGTGTCGCAATTTTGTCTCGTTGAATTCTTGTTCGTGCCAGTAAATCTACCGACACGAGGCGAGTGTAGTGGGTGATTTCAATACCTTCAGACTGAGCCATAATCGAACCCATCTACTTGAGCTCGGAAGGCCAAAGCTTTCCTTTCCTGAGCCACTATGACAGGATACGTACAAATAAAACTTCTTCCGTTCAATTGCATTCGGATGAAAAACAATTTTCATTCATATTTAAACAGATCTCACATAAAGGCATTACTGTGATAATAATATCCTTATTGCATAAATTATTTTCCCCGAAAATAATTATGAATGCTTGTACATAAGAGGGAGAAGAATTCTCATAATGATCCTAGGCGCCGTACTGGAAGATGGGGAGTACCGGAGACGTAACAGTTCCGAGTATTCCCAGACAAAGAGGCTCTCTGACTGTGCCAGGAAAATGAGGGTAGCTTTTTATGGTCATGTGGCAGATTAACCGTCTACCTGGCAAAACAAAAACTGAGAAGAACTTGAAAGAACTGGGGTAATAGACTTACAAAACTGTCATGGTTTTCAGGAATAACTCCTGAAGGAGAAAGGTACCCTCTGGTCATAGCAAATTCAATAATACCGGGCCAAGTTCAAGTCAACGGTTCCAAATAGGCCAATATTATTCGAAAGAGAAAGAAGATACGTTTCATATCCTTCTTGAAAGAAAGATGAGGAGAGAACTTGTGGGTAAATAAATATATTCTACATGTTCAGCAAGTGAAATCACAAAGCAACAACATTTAACTTTTACTGAGAGTCAAGTAATGGAGAACATAACTGCAGAGTGGGTTGGCTTTGCAGTTTTGGTTACGTAGCCGTCGGCTTGCATTCTGTAGATGGTAGGTTCGAATCCCACTGTCGGCAGCCCTGAAGATGATTTCCGTTGTAACCTGTTTTCACACCAAGCAGATGTTTTAGCTGTACCTTAATTAAATCCACAGTCCATCCCTACCTAATCCTTCCTAAACCACCGTCGCCAGAAGACCTATCCGTGTCCGTGCGATGTAAAATAAGTAGCAAAAAGAAAGAGTAAACGTAGTTTAATTAATGTACCTTGTAAAAATGAATAAATAAAACAGAAATTAATCATAACCATCACAATCTGTGATCTCCATGTCCTACATTTCACTGAGTTGTGGATATTACAGAACCGACTATCAAGTCAGACGTGCAAGAAAAAGCTGTAGCCAATGCCACCTATAGTTCAGTTTGCCACGCCTGTTCTGTGGCCTGCCACAAGGGAAGTGCTGTATAAACAATCCATTTGGGCGGGCTAAATGGCTCAAACGGTAAAACACTGGCTTTATGAGCCCAAGCTGGTGGGTTTGATGAGAGCTCAGTCCGGTGAAATTAGAAGGTATTCAAATACATCAATCTCCTGGCGATATATTTACTGACACGTAAAAGAACGTCATCGGAACTAATTTCTGGAAACCGCAAAAGTAGTTATTGGAACGTAAAACCGATTTATTATTATTATTATTATTATTATTATTATTATTATTATTATTATTATTATTATTATTATTATTATTATTATTATTATTATTATTATCATTTTATTATTATTATTATTATTATTATTATTATTATTATTATTATTATTATTATTATTATTATTATTATTATTATTATCCATTTGACCTTAAGATGGTACCGTTTACCAACAGAAATAGCACCATTCCACATCTGTTAAATCAACATAAGCGATAAATTTTTTGCTATTTTGAGTAATGTGTTATGATATTTAAAGTAATCTGCTTCAAGGTTGACTCGATCTTGAATAAGTATACCTCAATGAATACGCGATTAAGGAGAAACCTCAAACACCGAATGTTGCGCTTCAATGAGACATAGTGTCCAATGACGAGAAATGACGTAATTTGAATAATAATGTAGTTTTGCTTTACGTCCCACTAACTACTTTTACGGTTTCCGGAGACACCGAGGTGCCGGAATTTAGTCCCACAGGAATTCTTGTACGTGCCAGTAAATCTACCACACGAGGCTGACGTATTTAATCACCTTCAAATACCATTGGACTGAGGCAGGATCGAACCTGACCTGCGGTCAGAAGGCCAGCGCTTCAACCGTCTGAGCCACTCAGCCGGGCGTCGTAATTTTCAACTGATTTTCTCACATTGTCGAACAGTATTAAATTAGAACGCTGGTGACCTAAATGCAATATCTTTCACTGAATCTATATGTGGCGTTCCTCATGAACGGACACCCGTGAACAGGCACCATAGCGTTGAGAATAAATAAAACCATCTCCCTGTATGCTATGAAGACCACTTTTGCTAACCGTAATCTCGGAACGAAGAGAGATGATTGGTTTGCCCTATACGTTTTTTTAGGAACAAATTCCGTATCCATTTCTTCAGTAAGCTGAACACTAGACTTCGTACGTGCCTCTCCTGAACCGCAGTGTTACAGATATTCGTAAATAAAATATAGAGTCTATCCATTTTACTGCGGCAATTACCGATACATGAAATTAAAAGTTCAGCACTGCAGCTAGCTTTCAGACAGGTACTGGAGATTGGACAGCACATGGTCCCTAGTCATAATAATGGCGTTTGGCCTCCAGAGAGGCCTGGTACAGGTCTTCCGGGTTGAGGCTAATAGGTGACCTACGCGTTAGTGAGCATCTGGGTGAGTTCTAATATTGAAAGCGGCACACAAACCCATTCCCCGAGCCATCGGAATGAACCAATTAATGTTTAAGTCCCTGGCGCAGCAGGTAATCATCCGCGGGACTCCTTGAACCAAAGGCTAGCACGCTAACTATTCAGCCATGTAGCCTTACATGGGGCTCCTAACTGAGTATAATATTGCTTCCACTTGTGCGAGGCTTCTCGTTTTCATAATTACCATTCGACCAGTGCCTCCGTGACTCAGGCGGCAGCGCGCCGACCTCTCATCGATTGGTTCCGTGGTTCAAATTCCGGTCACTCCATGTGAGATTTGTGCTGGACAAAGCGGAGGTGGGACAGGTTTTTCTTCAGATAGTCCGGTTTACCCTGTCATCTTTCATTCCAGTCACACTTTCAATATCATTTCATCTCTCAGTCATTAATAATTGCCCCAGAGGAGTGCGACAGGCTTCGGCAGCCGGCACAGTTCCTATCCTCGGTACTAGATGTGGACTTAATTCTTCCGTTCCTGACCCGGTCGAATGACTGAAAACAGGCTGTGGATTCTCATTTTCACCATTTGACCACATTTGGTCAACTCTTGTTTTCTTCCGACCCTGATGGCATTAGGTTTGAAACCTTCATTTTCACATCTTTGTGACTTTTTCCTTTCTTTGTCGATGTCCTCATTCTTCGAAGGGCGACCTTACGGATTAAGAGTTTCAGAGAATATTCCTTTTGGCATTGCATTGGTATTTAAATTCACGATTATTTTAAGAAAATAATTTCAAGAATTAAAAGCATAATTTGGAAAACAGTGAATCTAGTGTAGGATTTATTGACAAGAATTCGGATTATAGAAACGCAACGATTGAATTCCCTGGAAGGAACGCACTTCTATAAAGTTTAAACTAGGATTAAATTTTATTTCTCAGGGAAGTTTGTTAGCAACTTAGAAGCAATCTTAGTTTCAGAAATCTGCATTCATTGGTCGGGATTCAAGCCGTTTCCATTTCAGCGACACGTCGGTGGCAATCACATCTTCCAATATACATTCACGTTTGCAGTCGCAGATGTCTAGGATGGAGGAATACGAACGTATCAGTTCCACGATTTTTGCAGGGCACAAGACATGAGTAAATTTTGTTTCAGAAAAGTTAACTATGTTTCCGTGCTTCTTATTCATTGTTCCAAGTAAAAAATCTGATTTCAGAAATACTCTGACAGTGCGTTCTCTTTCGTAATGTGACAAGACGACCGAGTGGCATTGTGGCTGGATTCTCACCAAAGTGGCCGCGGATGGAATTCCGACCAATGCAGATGGGATTTTCAAATCCCATGAAATTTAGTTCGAATATGACGTAAAATCGAATGTCCAGTGGCTATAATCGCGATACCACTTAAAAGTACTACACCCATGTTCATAAAAAAACGTAACACCGTGAAAGACTAGAGATACGAAGTTAATATTCGCAGGACATGTTCATTAGTATGTTCTAAAGAAACGATTAGCATTTCATTCACCTAGGTTCAGCATCTGTCCTCTTGCCTGGTAGGAACTGGGTCCTCCATGGGTTCTGATAACTTTTTCCATGCGAAATAGGTGCGTACAGCTTCCTGGAGTATAGCCATCCATGCTGCATTCACCTTGTTCCACAGTACATTCTTGGCGGTTGGCATTGGGTTACAGCGCCGCACCCGTCGTTTCACCATATTCCACACATTTTCGATTGGCGACAAGTCCGGTGATCGAGTGGGCTAACGCAATAGTATGACAGCCTGTGACATCAAGAAGGGACGTGTTCGTGCAGCAACATGTAGTCGCGCTTTGTCATGCTGATATAAGGCGTCTGAGGTGTCGTGCAGAAAGGGTATGGCTACGGGTTGCAGGTTGTAATTCACGTAGGTCAAACTGGTCGCAGTGCCCTGGACACGCACCAACTGTGATTTGTGGTTGTACCCAATAGCACCCCACACCAAAAAGCCTTGAATTGGCGCTGTATGTCTTGTACGAATGCAGTCAGTGTGATGCCTCTCCTCCTGTCTACGGCGTACCAATATGCGACCATCATTTTCAAACAAACAGAGAATGGATTCATCTGAAGACACTATCCGCTGCCATTCCTCTCCCCAGTGACGTCGTTCCATACTTCCATACACCATTACAGTCTAGCATGTTTATGCACATTAGTCAAAGGTAGGCGAAGAAGTGGACGACACGCCGGTAACCCAGACCGTAATAAACGGCGGCGGACTGTCACTCCTGTAGTGTACGATTTGTTACACTGTCCCACTGTTGCGCCAGAGCCGAGGAGGACGCAGATCTTTCCTGCAATGCCATTCGGGCGAGGTGTCGATCTTCTTGGGGGGTTGGTCTGAGTGGTGCGACCAGACCCATCTTGTCGTGTTCTACGGTCTTCTGTGAACCATTCTGTACACACTCGTTGCACTGCCGACACACTTCGTCCCACACGAGCAGCAGTTTGCCGGATGGATGTATCACGTTCTCTCATGCCAATAATGCGCCCTCTTTTAAACTCACTCATTTGACGGTACGGTTCTCACATACGTCTTTGAGGCATCCTGCATTTCTGCTCCAGCCACACAGATCCATTACTTTCGGTTTATAGTGACAACGAGAGCTGCAGGCAAATTTTACCATTCGGTGGTGTGCGCCGAGATATCGATGTGGACCTTCAACGTAAGGGCCGACATATTTCAAATGCTAATCATTTCTTCATAACATACTAATGCACATGTCGTGTGAATATGAACTTCCTATCTCTAGTCTTTCAAGGTGTTCTGGTTTTTATGAACATGAGTATAGTCACTTGCTTGATTGCTTGCACAATCAGGCAAAATGTTTGCACAGGGCCGTTTTCTTCTTAATCCCCTTTTACTTATGTCCGGGTCCATAGTTAAATGGATAGCGTGCCGGTCTTTGACCGGGGGTTTCCAGGGGTCGATTTTCGGCCGGGTTGGGGATTTTAACCTTCATTGGTTAAGATTGCTCGGAGGGCTGAGGTTATGTGCCGTATTCAGCATTAGAACTTATTTAGGTAGGACTCCATCCTCACAGACGGACAGGTCATCTATACGGCGTCATTTCGAACGCCCTGCACCAGGCCCCTTTGGAGGCCACACACCATTAATTAATTAATGAAACCTTCCCTTCTGCCTCTCAGCATCAGGATTATGAAGCAATTCCTATACCCCGTCGTATTCAATGTCAGTTTTCTTATTTCAGGCAGATTTTTATTTTAGTTGGTCTACCGGGCAATTCCATGAATCATGTGGTCCCATTACAGACTAAGAAATCCTCTTTTTCGTCCACCTGCTAGTCTGGGCGCTAACAATTTATTTGGTTTTTGGTATTCATCCGTATGCATGACTTGGCCATATTTTTCGACCACGTATTTTACCTATTCCATCACTTCTATCGATCAGTCCATTTTATTTACTACTCTGCGCAGATATTTAATTTCCCAGGACGTAATTCTGCTGTCAAGTTTCTTTGAACATGTTCGGGTTTCAGCGGCACACATCAGTGTGAACAGGAACATTATTTTTGTTCAGTTGAATCTAGTGCTGGCAGCATTGCAAAATACGGACGTGACAGCCAAGTGATAGCAACATCACATGGTTTGGTGTCGTAGTAACAACTCAGGACGTGGCCATTATGAGGAACGAAACCTCTAAGCCAAGAAACAAGTTGAAACAACAATGACAGGTGGCGGGCGTTATTTTCACCAAATTTTTTATGGGTCACCCAGCTTACAGCAAATACCTCTTCCCTTGCAACGATCACATCTTTGGTCTGCTGTAGAAAGCCCTCAAGAGTAAGCGTTTCTTCAGCGATGCTGTTGAAGAGCAGTTCAACGAGCAACCAGCGTCCTTTACCGTGGGGGTGTTATGGATACACTTGGACAGGTGCCTGATTGGTAGGGAGTAATTATCTGTAGACTCATTCATCAGTATGGTGTCGTTTTGCTTTAGTGCATGTTATCCAATGTATACAGTGGAACGTTGTAGACACCAGCATAGGTATCAGCTGATCAACACTTGTGTTGTAGATTTGTATCGGTATTCTCTACAGCATCTTAGGCAGTAAGCACGGACATAATTATTAGGTAGTGGACGTTGATGGCCTGTTGTAAGTCTTCACACGGTCACGAAGGTTAAAATCCGTGATACGGAGGTCTCGATGTCTGATCCTTTGCGCAATAGACGAGCCTATCAGAATTATTACATACATCGTCGTACCTGTTACTCAAAAATATAGAATCACACGAAATTTTCACGGGCATTTGCGTGCTTAGGAGTTAATTGAAATGTCAGAATGTTATTTATGTGATAAAAAAACGAATGATATCTACAGTGTCTAGGACATATAAAGTAGATTTCTATACAGTTTATGTCCAACCATTGTCCTGTCCTTTACGGTATCAGGTATGAATTGGGATGAATCTTCGTAAATAGGTTTTACGACCGGATGCTCTTCCTGACGCTAAACTTATCAGATATGTGATGAAATGTATGACGTGATAGTTAAAGGGAGAGTTTGAAACCCGGTTCCGGCACATACGTTTGTCGAATATACCCGTCGGACGGACGAATCACCTTCAACATTGTCATATGCGCTAACTTGGAATTGAATCCAGGCGTTTGGCACGAATCAAGTGGTTAGAAATCGTATACCACCACCTATCCTACCCTGCCGACCAGCATTCTGATGGTGAACATTTTTTTGACCAACCGGCTAGCCACGGTGTTAGACTGTATAGACTTGACGCCTTAGCTAACATGGCTACCAGATGGCCTTAGATTTCTATAATATAATAGGATAATTTACAATTTTATCTAGAAATTTTGTTCGTGAGCTACGTTAAGATTGTGAGGGAAGAATTACATGAACAGCAGGTTTCTTGGGTATCCATGCTTCTAGAACTTGTGCAATTATATCACGAAACCCTACTTGGATCTTGCAGACAATTACTACTCGATAAGCAAGTAGAACCGCCAAAATTAATTAATTACACAGTCAGAATAGCTGATGTCATTGCCACCTCTGTTTGACAGTCTGCACTACAGCAATCACAATAGGCCTATCACATTGACTGCCAAATAGTATTCTGTAAACTCGCCCCAAGGGCCATGTTTAAAAATAATTAGTCGTTGTTGTGCTATTCTTCATTTAGTTCACATGACCTACATTTTTCCTTTTGGGTAATTTTCTAGCGGTATTTATATTTGTTTCACTGCCGTTCTTATACGAATGATGAGATTATTGAATATTTTTAAAAGGATTTTAGAGCAATTGGTCACGTCATTTACACGTGAATGACACTGAAAGAAGCTGCATTGTTGTGTTGAATTGTGGGAGTGGCAGTGGTTAATGAACTTTTAATTGCGCGTGACCTCAGGAGAGGCCTGGTGCAGGTCTTTTGAGTTGTCACACTGTAGGTGACCTGCGCGTTTGCGACATACGGACCCTACCTACGACGAATTTTAATGATGAGGACGACAAATACACCCAGCCCTAGAGCCAGAGGAATTAACCAATGAAAGTTTAAATCCCCGACATGGTTGGCAATCGAACCGGGCATCGCAGGACCAAAGATATCCGGACATTGAACAGGGATAATGCACGGCTTATATATAAGCTTGCAATAAAAATGAGGAATCAAATTCGTACTTTATGATAACAATTTGCTACAGAACTTCTCAATATGAGAAATGGTAAAAATTTGACCATCAACTGAAGTATAAAAATCTGTTGATGAAACCAATCATTTAGCCAAATGGTAGATGGAAACTATAAGAAACAGGAAATATTCTCAATGCCATGTCAAACTGCAAAGAAGAAAGGCCTATGAGGAAGCCCGGCAATGCAAAAATTGAACACACCTTCTGCAATGCTGGTACGAGTAAGCCTCAATGTGTATCAGTTCTGTGCACAAATAACATAGCTTTGCATTTAGTTTATATATTTTGTCTCTTTGTTCTGCATTTAACGTGCCTGCCAAACTATAATGACAAATAAGGCCATGAGGAGACAAGAAAGCATGAAAATGATGTTCACATTGTGCAAGACTTTACCAAATAAATCTCATTTGTGCTTAGATTGGTTCTGTATTGTAAATAGGCCCTACATCGTCGCTGCACCGGCAAAACCTCGTATCCCACAATCCTCTTCCTATCCATTCTTCTCCTTAAGACTGGCCAGGCCTCACAGCCTCATATTGATATGTCGAAAGCTTTCTTTTAATACCTCGTATGTCTCAATGCTCTTCCTACCTATTACATTCTTTAGGACTGATCACGCCTTTCAGCCACATATTTATATAGAGTCCATCAGAATAATTTTCGTTGTGTCCATTTCCCTATGCGAAAGTCTGAAGGAAAATGGACGTTACCGTACCGTATTGTAGGGATGGTGTTTGCATGGTGAATTTACACATTCATTTTCCTTTACACACCCAGGAAGAGCATTGGGACATACGAGTTTTTAAAAGAAAGCCAGCGATATAGTCCATCACAACAATGTTCATTGGGTTCGTTTTCCTGTGCTTAAGGGTAAACGAAAATTAACCTTAAAATAATTATATTGTGGGACTGCTTAATTACGTCATGCAAACATACATTCCTACAGTACGGTAGAGTAAGTTTCAATTTCTTTTACACGTTGGCATACGAAAATGACAAAAACGAACGAACGAAAAATGAACCTTACCGTACAATATTGTTGGAGTGTATGTTTGCGTGAATACGTCACGCAAACATACAGTATACTGTACTTATGATTCATTTTCTTTACGCGATTGCATCGGAAAATGGACACAGAGAACATTGTTCTTTTGTTTGCTATTGTTTTACCTCGCTTGTTGTTTTAAGGGGCCTAACATCGAAGATCATCGGCCCTCACAGACAGGTCTTACGGCGACGATGGGGTAGGAAAGGTCTAGGAGCCTAAGCGGCCGTGGCCTTATTTAAGGTACAGCCCCAGCATTTTCCTGGTGTGAAAATGGGAAACCATGGAGAACTATTTTCAGGGCTGCCAAGAGTGGGGTTCGAACCCGCCCGGTGAACATTGTTCTGAGGCACTGCATATCAATATGTGGCTGGGGGGCGCAACTAGTCTTAAGGATAATTACAATGGATAGGAAGAGCACTGTGACATACGAAGTTTGGTTTTTCATTCTCTCATTCTCTGAACTGTTACTATCTGAATAATTCTTAAGGTGGTAAAATTCATCTGAGGCGTGACTGATTTTTGTCTAGAAGGTATTCCGGGTCTAGAGGGTCTTCCATATCCGATACATCCCGAGGAATGCCATTCCTTCGTATTTTATCCGTAATAATCGTTTGTGGTCTATTGCAGAGTACTATTTAGCGTCCACAACGTATATCGAAGCCATGTATTACATGGCTGAGTAACAAATTCTCACCAGATGAGTAGCCCGCCTCCGTAGCGTAACGGTTAATACTATTAGCTGCTGTCTTTGGGAGATCGCATTCCATTCCCGGTGTTGCTGGAAATTTCAGAACGGCAGGTGGGCTGGTATGTGGTTAAAATGGCACATACATGCAGATCATCTCCATTGGGAGTGTGTCTGTAAAGAGCTGCACCACCAGGACGTGAATGTGAACCCGGCTCCATGGCTAAATGGTTAGCATTCTGGCCTCTGATCCAGTGGGTCCAGGATTCGATTCCCGGCTGGGCAGGGATTTTCACGTACATTAGTTAATTCATTTGGCTCGGGGGCTGGGTGTTCGTGTCGTCTTCATCATTCATATTAGGTTGCGCCCCATCCCCACAGACGCTCAGGTCGCCTATACGGCGTCAGTTCGAATGACCTGCACCAGCCCTCCTCGGAGACCACTTTCCAGTCTTTTTATTCTTCCTCTTATTCTTATCCTTCTCCTTCTTCTTCTTATTATTATTATGAGATGAGTATGAATGTGAACCTTCAACTAGGTTATAATAACATTTCTGTAATAGAGGTTAGGATGACCATCTGGTGGCTCTCAGTATGGATACCAGTAACTGGACAACCACTAAGAGGTGCTAGAGAGCAACTTAGCGAAAGTCACAAGCTTATGGTAAAGAAGGACAAAGACTTATGTAGTAACAGGACTTCAAAAGTGTAAACGCGAGCACAGTGACCACTTGGTGGTTCTAGTACTAAAATGTTAAAATACAAATGTCTGCTCTCTTGACATGACGATGTTTAGATGACAACTGGTAAACTCATTAGTACAACTGCTCAAGTGTGACTCTCGAGTTGTGTCGCGGTTCATGATGTCGTTTATTCAAGGCTATGGATTTTAGAGGTTGTTAAGAAGAGATATAATTTGATAAGGAATAACCCATATCGTTGCTGTTACAGCAAAACCTCGTATCTACCAATGCTCTTCCTAGACATTAGTTTCCTTAAGTCTAGTCACGCCTCCCAGCCACACATAGATATGCTGTCCAACAGAACAATGTTCGTTGTGTTCATTTTCTTATGATATTCCAAAAAGGAAATTGAACCCTACCGTACCGCACTATAGGAATATATGTTTGCTATTTGCGCACTCCTATAGAATAACGTATTTAAGATTCATTTTCTTTTACACACCAGCATAGGAAAATGGATCAATCGAAAATTGTGCTTAAGGACTGCATATCCATACGTGGCTGGGACGTGCGACCAGTCTTAAGGAGAATAATGGATAGGAATAATATTGGGAGTTACGAGGTTTTACTGTAACAGCGACGTTATGCACCCACAAGTGAACTGGTACGCTCCCTCAGTTCCGCCCTAAGTATCTTAAGAGACTGGTCCGCCGCGGTGCATGATTTCACGTAGGAGGCGGTTATGCCTCCTATGGGCATTGTATGCTATTGTACTTGAATGTTGGTCTCAGTGAGTTTAACCATTCTCTGTGCGATTATTTCGTTTTGTTAAATTATTATTATTTTTTGCTATTTGTTTTACGTCGCACCGACACAGATAGGTCTTATGGCGACGATGGGACAGGAAAGGCCTAGGAATTGGAAGGAAGCGGCCGTTTAATTAAGGTACAGCCCCAGCATTCGCCTGGTGTGAAAATTGGAAACCACGGAAAACTATCTTCAGGGCTGCCGACAGTGAGGTTCGAACCCACTATCTTCCGGATGTGAAATTTTTAATTTACTAAGCCTAAATATCAACTCATCGATCGATATTTCCTTGTTGTGAAATTAGCTCAAGTGTTTTGTGCGCGTGGTAATCCACGTAATAATAAAGTACGATGTTTGCTTGATGTTTTAGGCTTTGACTTTACATGTACAAATGACGAAGCAGTTTACGTGTTTCCACTTGATTTTCGGACAATAAAAGTGAAGGTATGTAATACTGACGATACAAAAACGTGATTATGTTAGCTAACAAGGTGAGCTGTGGGTTGAATGGAGTTGGGTACATGGTCATAATAATTCGATTTTTCACACAATTTTTCGGGGTGGCCATGTTGAGGTCTAAGGTTCAGAGGGTCCCGAGTTAGATTCCCAGTCGGGTCGGGGATTTTGATCGCGCCTGATTAATTCTTCTGTTTCGAGGACTGGTTAATTGTGTTTGTCCCAATACTCTCCTCTTCATATTCAGACAACACACCACACTGTCAACCACCACACAAGCATGCAATAGTTAGTACGTTCCTCCACATAGGGTTAGTGTCAGGAAGGGCATCTTGACGTAAAACAGGGCCAAATCGACATGTGCAACGCATTTCACTAACGCGACCCCACGAGATGCGGTGGAAGAAGACAACTTTTCATCGTGAAGTGGGATGATTTCTGAAAAGTTGTATTTGTGAAATTCATGATCTTTGCCACAGGACCTGAGTTTTGTCTCTGGAATCTGAATCTGAGAGATGTCACATTTCATTTTCTAAATCCTCCATCCACATTTATTGGTCGGGATTCTAGACGGTTATATCTCGGCGATAAGTCTGCCTTGTATTACTGTAGGAGATCAATTCCTGGCTCTTTCACTGTCTTTATAACACTTTCGAACATACTAGACGCTGAGAAGGTTACTAATAAAGTCAAATGCAAAATATATGCTTTGAATATTTGTTTAAGTTCAGACTTCATGATATTCACAGTTGTTGTTTGAGTCATCAGGGCATATACTGATTTAATGCCGCTTGCTATACCACCCTATCCTTTGTTAATATTTTCATTTTTACATAACTGAAGGCAACATCAGCTGTAATCTGCTTGTCATATTCATACCGTGATCTACCCCTACCGTTCTTATCGCCTACACTTCTCTCAGAAACCAACTGGACAAGTCCTGTGTATCTCTTCTCGTCAAATTTAATCAAACCGATCTCCTCTCACCAATTCCATTCAGTATCTCTTGATTCGTGATTCGATCAGTCCATTGACGGTATGTTACCCAAAGCAAACTCCTGGCAGGCCATTGAGGCTCCTTGGTCTGTCAAACCAAGCGCTGCCAAGCCAGATGACTAGCAGATATTGGAGTACAAATTGTGTTATATCTAGTATTATTTTTTTTTACTAGGGGCTTTACGTCGCACTGACACAGATAGGTCTTATGGCGACGATGTGATAGGAAAGGACTAGGAGTTGGAAGGAATCGGCCGTGGCCTTAATTAAGGTACAGCCCCAGCATTTGCCTGGTGTGAAAATGGGAAACCACGGAAAACCATCTTCAGGGCTGCCGACAGTGGGATTCGAACCCATTATCTCCCGAATACTGGATACTGGCCGCACCTAAGCGACTGCAGCCAAATTAATATATTTGAATTGGCTGGAAACCGAACAGGAGCCTCTGAGTAAGAGGCAGACACACTAACCCTACACAACGGGGCTGTTCAATATGATAGCCACCATAGTATGTTAGATGAAAACAGGCATGACTTTTCCTGCAGAGCAGGAAAACGTTGGATTGCTTGTTAAGTCAGTGCAACTGTGTGCATATTATGGTTAAACTGAGAAAGATAATATATTTTAGACGTGAAATTAACCCCATACAGCGATGAAATAAAATGCATTCTTCCGTGGGAATGTGATCAAACATGCCGATGAAGCCAGATAAATTGAGCAGTCGTCCTCACAACTACAGACGGAAATAGCGCTCGCGGCTGGACCATTAACTTGCTTATGTGTTATGTCCGAGCTGCCAAACTGGCGGCCTTCGACAGGATATTGGTAAATTCCGCCGCGCGCCCTGATAAGGAATGTAACGTTGTGCTTCCCTCAGCGCCGCGCTAGGCTACAAAGAGATAAACAGGCAGGGATGTCAGCACATCATATCACACGTCAGAACACTGTCGGACAACAGACAGGACTGGTCAACCCTTCATCTCTTGTCTCCTCACTTGAAAACTTTATTTTTCGGTTTTCCAGCAGCTTTGGTTAATCGACAGCTTCCACTTCAGTCGTGGAAGTAGGCCCACCCAGTGTAGTATCTTTATTCTGATTCACACTACACTTGTAGTGGTATTACCGGGCGAGCTGGCCGTGCGCGTAGAGGCGCGCGGCTGTGAGCTTGCATCCGGGAGATAGTAGGTTCGAATCCTACTATCGGCAGCCCTGAAGATGGTTTTCCGTGGTTTCTCATTTTCATACCAGGCAAATGCTGGGGCTGTACCTTAATTAAGGCCACGGCCGCTTCCTTCCAAATCCTAGGCCTTTCCTATCCCATCGTCGCCGTAAGACCTATCCGTGTCGGTGCGACGTAAAGCCCTTAGCATGTAGTGGTATTAAAGGAAAAAGGCAGTATGTTGTTTTATATGAATCTAAATTATACGAATGTGATACCTCATTAAAAATATCCTCATGCATTTACTTGGGTTCGAACCGCACCCATCTTGGTGAGGAGCCATTCACAATGCCAGTCGATTATCGTCTCCTCATCGAGTAGGTTTTATTCTCAAGGATGGTATATTGTACCATGCCACAATCCGTTTACGTTTCAATTTAGGACAGGGGAAACGTGTGCCTATCTACAGTATATAGCTGTGCGCATTTCTGCATCCTACTATGTACCTTCGCTGTTACAGCAAAACCTCGTATCTCCTATCCATATTTGGGTGGGAGGTGTGACCAGTCTTAAGGAACAGTATATTGCCGCTGTTAGACCAAAAGGTCATATCTTCCAATGTTCTTCCTACCCATTACTTTCCGTAAGACTGATCACGCCTTAGGGAAAATAATGGATAGGAAGAGCATTGTGAGATATGACGTCTTGTCCGAATAGCGACGATATATAGGAAGTGCATTGTCTATTACACGTGGTATTACACCCACAGCGACGATATGAAGATAGCGAGGTGTTCCTTTAAAATTTATATTCAAGTCATTAATTTTGCATACTCTCAAGCTGTTACACGTGTATGTTGTGCATATAGCTAAACATCTTGCTCGCTTATTCCATATTTGGTCTCACCAGAGTGTTATAGACTTACCATCCTTAAAGGAATTGTGCATGTCAGACAATCTTGGGAAACTGTTCATCCTATAGCACATGTTGCAAGAAATCAAGGAAAGATATGTGTGTTCTTACTCGACGTCACAAAATCTCATAATAATAATGTCGTATGGCTTCCAGTCCCGGGAGTGTCCGAGGACATGTTTGACACCCGTAGGCGACCTGCGCGTCGTGATGAGGATGAAAACAACACACAAACCCAGCCCCCGTGCCAGTGAAATTAACCAATGATAGTTAAAATTTCCAACCCTGCCGGGAATGAAACCCGGGACCCCTGTGACCAAAGGCTAGCATGCTAACCATTTAGCAATGGAGCCATGAGCATAAACTGCTAGCCGAGTACCTACCCTATCCGCAAGAATGTAGTACCCTTTCCAAGCGGCTGCACCTGCGAGCAGTGATATTGGGGAAAAGCTACCACAGGCAAAGAAATTGAAACTTTTCATGGAATATTTTTACAAAGTTCTTGTGTGTTATATGAGTAGTATAATTGGATGGTTCTGCCGCCTCCTCCTCCTCGCGCGGTGCGGGAAATTTGAATTCTGGCGGGAAATTTGAATTTTGGCGTGAAATTTGAATTTTGGCGGGAGATTTGAATTTGTAAACAAAGCCACGTGCTTTTTGACAGCTGTCATCGACAACAACGCATCGCTAACCTCACTGCTGCCATCTTGACGGGCCTAAACCTCAGTAGTGCCAACTTAACCTAACTAGCGTGAGGTAAACAAAGCCACGTGTTTTTTGACAGCCACGTGCTTTTTGACAGACAACAACGCATCGCTAACCTCAGTACTGCCATCTTGACGGGCCTAAACCTCAGTAGTGCCAACTTAACCTAACTAGCGCGAGATAAACAAATCCACGTGCTTTTTGACAGCCACGTGCTTTTTGACAGATTTGAAAACAAAGCCACGTGCTTTTTGACAGACAACAACGCATCGCTAACCTCAGTACTGCCATCTTGACGGGCCTAAACCTCAGTAGTGCCAACTTAACCTAACTAGTGCGAGGTAAACAAAGCCACGTGTTTTTTTGACAGCTACGTGCTTTTTTTGACAGCTGTCATCCGCCATCTTTAAACCACAAAGCACTGTGCTGCCCTCTTTAGATGCAAAATTCGTCACCTGTCATCCGCAGTGCTGCCATCTTGACGGGTCTAAACCTTAGTGCTACCAACTTAACCTAACTAGCGCGAGGTAAACAAAGCCACGTGTTTTTTGACAGGGGTCATCCGCCATCTTTAATCTATAGAGCACAGTGCTGCCCTCTTTAGCTACTTACCTTTGAAATGTGGTGGCGGATAATTTGAAAAATGCTTTTTGACAGCAGCCATCTTTGTGCACCATGCTGCCCTCTTTAGCTAGATACCTGTGGTGGCAGGCAATTCCACATGACAGCAGCCATCTTTAATCAAGAGAGCACTGTGCTGCCATCTTTAGCTAGATACCTTTGAAATGTGGTGGCGGCAAATTGAAAAATTTCACGTGCTCTTGTTTGGAAACAAACTCACGTGCTTTTTTGACACCTACCATCCGCCATCTTTAATCAACAGAGCATAGTGCTGCCCTATTTAGTTTGAAATGTGGTGGCGGCAAATTCCACGTGCTCTTGTTTGGAAACAAAGCCATGTGCTTTTTTGACAGCTGTCATCCGCCATCTTTAATCAACAGAGCACCGTGCTGCGGGCAATTTCGTCAGCTGTCATCCGCCATCTTTAATCCACAGAACACCGTGCTGCCCTCTTTATGGCTACCACCTTAAGCACGTAGTAGCGGGCAAATTGAAAATTTCTGTTAGCTATCATCCGCCATCTTTAATCAAGAGAGCACCGTGCTGCCATCTTTAGCTAGATACCTTTGAAATGTGGTGGCGGCAAATTGAAAAATTTCACGTGCTCTTGTTTGGAAACAAACTCACGTGCTTTTTTGACAGCTACCATCCGCCATCTTTAATCAACAGAGCATAGTGCTGCCCTCTTTAGTTTGAAATGTGGTGGCGGCAAATTCCACGTGCTCTTGTTTGGAAACAAAGCCATGTGCTTTTTTGACAGCTGTCATCCGCCATATTTAATCCAGAGAGCACCGTGCTGCCCTCTTTATCGTAGTAGATGTAAATTCGTCACCTGTCATCCGCAGTGCTGCCATCTTTAGCTAGATACCTTTGAAATGTGGTGGTGGATAATTTAAAAAGAGAAATTCTACAGCAGCCCTCTCTCGACGCTAATTGCATAAGATGGCGGCTATACATGACTCCTTAAGGGTGCTTACGCAAGATGGCTGCTATACACAGGTTCTTATGAGACGCCCTTGGGATGCTTGCGCAAGATGGCAGTTATACATGGCTCCTTATGAGATGCCCTAGGGATGCTTGCTCAAGATAGCGACTGCTCTTATGGGACAGCTTAAGTGTCCTTGCACAAGATGGCTTGAGACGCCCTAAGGATGCTTGCGCAAGATGGCGGACACAAGATGGCGGCTATACACAACTCCTTATGAGACGCTTTAAGGGTGCTTGCGCAAGATGGTTGCTACTCTTATGAAGACAGCTAGCTTAGATGCTAACGTGTCGTGCTAGTTCGATTCATTAAATTTAGGGCTTAAATGCAAAATGTTAAATATATCGAAAACGGTGCACCGTAGAGCAAAACGGACAAAATTTTTCTGCCTAATACCCAGGTTCGCAGTATGAGGAACAAGAAAACCATAGTCTAATGATGGGATCAACGGTTCGGTTCCTACTTAGGCCCTTTGACATTTGCTCTGTTTTAGCTTGTATTGAAGCGAGTCTTCGTAACATGATCAGGTCTAACTATGGTAGATAGTATAACGTACCGTGCTGGTTCGATTCATTAAATTTGGAGGCTTAAATGCAAAATGTTAAATATCTCGAAAACGGTGCATCGTAGAGCAAAACGGACAAAATTTTTCCGCCTAATACGTAGGTTCGTAGTATCAGGAACAAGAAAAAACATAGTCTAATGATGAGATCAACGGCTCGATTCTTACTTAAGCCCTTTGGCATTGGCAGCTATCTATTTCTACAAGATGGTGGCTGCTCTTATGAGACACAAGATGGCTTGAGACGTCCTAGGGATGCTTACGCAAGATGGCGGACACAAAATGGTGACTATACATAGCTCCTTATGAGACAGCCTAGGGGTGCTCGCACAAGATGGCAGCTACTCTTATGAAGAAAGCTAGCTTAGAGGCTACTGCGCAAGATAACAGCTGCTGTTATGCATGTGGTGGAGGGCAATTTGAAATTCTATGTGCTTAATCAACAGAGCACCCTGCTACCCTCTTTAGCTGAAATGTGGTGGTGGATAATTTGAAAATTTCTTTTGACAGTTATCATCTTTAAACAATGGCGACTATACATAGGCTGTTAAGGCCTTATCATTCTCCTCCTCCTCCTCCTCCTCCTCCTTCTCTACCTCCTCCTCCGCCTCTTATGTCAAGGTATAGCTTTATATCGAACAAGTTTAAACCTGCATCGCGAAGGCAAACGTGTGCAGCGATAACATTATTATGCATGTTTAGACTTTCGAAACATAAGAAGAGTAGAATCAAACGCTGTACTCGATACGACATGTGATCAGAACATTGATTGATGCGTTCAGAAAACAAAATAAGTGATCAAGACTAGAATCGAACACTGTACTCAATACATCATGTGTTTAGAATATGTCAGGGGATACCCTTGTTCTAAGAAGATAAGATTGAAACATAACAAGACTAGAATAGAACACTGTAATCGATGTTGCTAACTTCAACATGTGATCAGAACATTGATTGATGTGTTCAGAACACAAAATAAGTGATCATGACTAGAATCGAACACTGTACTCGATACAACATGTGATCAGAACATTGATCGATGTGTTCAGAACACAAAATAAGTGATCAAGACTAGAATCGAACACTGTACTCAATACAACATGTGTTTAGAACATGTTAGGGGGTACCCTTGTTCTAAGAAGATCAGAATGAAACATAACAAGACTAGAATCGAACACTGTAATCGATGTTGTTAACCTCAACATATGATCAGAACATTGTTTGATGTGTTCAGAGCAAAAGTACAATTTTGATGATTTGCTTAGTGTAAAATCAAAAACTATGGAAACACACTGTGCACATATCGCATAGCTAACTCGCTCAGTAAGCAATATTGCAAAACTACAACTTCAATGATTTGCCTAGTGTAAAATTCAAAAAACACACTGTACCCATACTGCGCAGCTAACTCGCTCGGTAAACGATATAGCCAAAGTATAACTTCAAATTATTTACCTTCCATCATTCGTCTTGTGTGAAAATCAGTCGAACAAGTTATCGCATAAACATGTAACATGAAATATCAGTCAATCTGTTGGCATGGGTTACAAGCATGTAGCTTATGCGGGAAGTAAAATTAAACAGAACGCTAGTGCTATAAGAAATACTCTGCTTACATTTAAGTCCCTAGCTGTTGAACAAGTTATTACATAAATATGTAACATGAAATATCGGTTCGGAAACATATTGTTTCAAGGATGAAAGGACTCTTCCTCCTCCTTACCGTACATTCCTTGTAGGGCTAAGGGGCTAATGGGCTAAAGGGCTAATGGGCAAAAGGCCTAAAGGGCTAATGGGCTAAAGGGCTAATGGGCTAAAGGGCTGAAGGAGCAACAACCTCATCGATCGCTATCAGCAAGAACGCTTGTACTTTGTTAAGTGTAGAAAATTAATCTTTATTTGTAAATGGTTTCATGTTCAGAGCAAGGAATGGAACCTAGGGGTTACGTCTTACCTAATAAAATCCCCGAGGTGCGATGAGTTACGTTCTTCGAACTAGTGTTTGGAACACTGAACTTTTCAAGATGATAGCAGAGAGTTTAGCAATGTTCTGTTGTTGGATTATAAATTCCGCGCTACAACATGCATAAGGTGGCAGCCTTGAGGTTTACTGCCGTAAAGATGACAAGAGTGAGGTTAACAATGTTCCGTTGTTGGATTTTAAATTCCGCGCTGTAACATGCGTAAGGTGGCAGCCTTGAGGTTTACCGCCGTAAAGATGGCAGCAGTGAGGTTAGCGACGCTCTATTTTCCTTCAAGGTGAGGTTAGGGTTCGTCAAGAAGACAGCTGTCAAAAAAGCACGTGGCTATGTTTACCAAACAAGAGCACGTGGTCGTGACGTCACGGTCACGTAATCAATCCTTAGCTCGACGTCGTTAAGAGCAGCATTAGGATTAGCTATGCTCAAAAGTCTTGGGGACAGAGCAGCAGTATGAATTGCCATGTTTCAAAGTGTGTACACATCACCTATCGATTTTACATGCATCGACCATCGAACTAAACTTCATCCGCTAGATCGTGCTGCTATCTTAGCATAACCTATACACATAAAATTAAAGTACAATGAATAGCCATGTTTCAAAGCGTGTACACATTACCTATCGATTTTGCACGCATCGACTGTCGTACTAAACTTCTTCCGCTAGATTGTGCTGCTATCTTAGCATAACCTATACGCGTGACCTTAAAGTACAATGAATAGCCATGTTTCAAAGCGTGTACACATTACCTATCGACTTTGCATGCAACAAATATCGTACTAAACTTCTTCCGCTGGGTTGTGCTGCTATCTTAGCATAACTTATACACATGAACTTAAAGTACAAAGAATAGCCATGTTTCAAAGCGTGTACACATTACTTATTGATTTTGCATGCATCGAATCTCGTACTGAACTTCTTCCGCTAGATTGTGCTGCTATCTTAGCATAACTTATACCCATGAACTTAAAGTACAATGGATAGTCATGTTTCAAAGCGTGTACACATCAACTATCGAATTTGCACGTATCAACTCTCGTACTAAACTTCTGCAGGTAGATTGTGCTGCTATCTTAGCATAACTAAGACGCATGAACTTAAAGTACAAAGAATAGCTATGTCTCAAAGCGTGTACACGTTACCTATCGATTTTGCAAGCATCGACTCTCATACTAAACTTCTTCCGCTAGATCGTGCTGCTATCTTAGCATGTCCTTAAGGTACAAAGAATAGCCATGTTTCAAAGCGTGTACACATTACCTATCGATTTTGCATGCATCAAATATCGTAATAAATTTCTTCCGCTAGATTGTGCTGCTATCTTAGCATAACCTATACCCATGAACTTAAAGTACAATGAATAGTCATGTTTCAAAGCATGTACGCATCAACTATCGATTTTGCATGTATCGACTCTCGTACAAAACTTCTTCAGGTAGATTGTGCTGCTATCTTAGCATAACTAAGACGCATGAACTTTAAGTACAAAGAATGGCTATGTTTCAAAGCGTGTACACATCACCTATCGATTTTGCATTCATCGACTCTCGTACTAAACTTCTTACGCTAGACTGTGCTGCTATCTTAGCCTAACCTATACGCATGAACTTAAAGTACGATGAATAACCATGTTTTAAAGCGTGTATACATTACTTATTGATTTTGCATGCATCAAATATCGTACTAAACTTCTTCCGCTAGGTTGTGCTACTATCTTAGCATAACCTGTACGCATGAACTTAAAGTACAAAGAATAGCCTTGTTTCAAAGCGTGTACACATTACCTAATGATTTTGCACGAAACGACTATCATACTAAACCTTTTCCACTAGATTGTGCTAAAATCGTGTAAGTGTGCTGCTACCTTAGCAAAGCCTATCGATTTTACATGCATCGACTATCGTACTAGACTTCTTCCGCTAGGGCATGTAGCAATCGCTTTTGTGTATCCCTAACCCATGTGCACGAACTTAAAGCACAAAGAAGAGCTATGTTCTAAAGCGTGTACACATCACCCACCGATAATGTATCGAATATCGTACTAAACTTCTCCTGCCAGAGCGTACGACTATCGCTTGTGTGTGCACGAACTTAAAGCATAAAGAATAGCAATGTATAAAAATCCTGTAAACAAAGCAGCAGCACTAAGTATAGCCATGTTTAAATGCGTGTACTCATCATGTATCTATGATGCACGCAGTACTAAACATATTCCATTAGAATGTACAAAGTTCGCATGTGTTTGTGCTGCTATCTTAGCATAGCCTATGTGCATGAACTTAAAGCATAAAGAATAGATATGTGTAAAAAATCTTGTGAACACAGCAGAATGTTTACTACGTAATGGTAGACATTGAACTTTGCATGCTGAGGAAGCATACTACGTGACCGTGATGTCACGACCACGTGCTCTTGTTTGGTAAACATAGCCACGTGCTTTTTTGACAGCTGTCTTCTTGACGAACCCTAACCTCACCTTGAAGGACAATAGAGCGTCGCTAACCTCACTGCTGCCATCTTTACGGCGGTAAACCTCAAGGCTGCCACCTTATGCATGTTATAGCGCGGAATTTAAAATCCATCAACGGAACATTGTTAACCTCACTCTTGTCATCTTTACGGCAGTAAACCTCAAGGCTGCCACCTTATGCATGTTGTAGCGCGGAATTTATAATCCAACAACAGAACATTGCTAAACTCTCTGCTATCATCTTGAAAAGTTCAGTGTTCTAAACACCAGTTCGAAAAACGTAACTCATCGCACCTCGGGGATTTTATTAAATAAGACGTAACCCCTAGATTCCATTCCTTGTTCTGAACATGAAACCATTTACAAATAAAGATTAATTTTCTACACTTAACAAAGTACAATCGTTCTTGCTGATAGCGATCGATGAGGTTGTTGCTCCTTCAGCCCTTTAGCCCTTTTGCCCATTAGCCCTTTTGCCCATTAGCCCCTTAGCCCTACAAGGAATGTACGGTAAGGAGGAGGAAGAGTCCTTTCATCCTTGAAACAATATGTTTCCGAACCGATATTTCATGTTACATATTTATGTAATAACTTGTTCAACAGCTAGGGACTTAAATGTAAGCAGAGTATTTCTTATAGCACTAGCGTTCTGTTTAATTTTACTTCCCGCATAAGCTACATGCTTGTAACCCATGCCAACAGATTGACTGATATTTCATGTTACATGTTTATGCGATAACTTGTTCGACTGATTTTCACACAAGACGAATGATGGAAGGTAAATAATTTGAAGTTATACTTTGGCTATATCGTTTACCGAGCGAGTTAGCTGCGCAGTATGGGTACAGTGTGTTTTTTGATTTTTACACTAGGCAAATCATTGAAGTTGTAGTTTTGCAATATTGCTTACTGAGCGAGTTAGCTATGCGATATGTGCACAGTGTGTTTCCATAGTTTTTGATTTTACACTAAGCAAATCATCAAAATTGTACTTTTGCTCTGAACACATCAAACAATGTTCTGATCATACGTTGAGGTTAACAACATCGATTACAGTGTTCGATTCTAGTCTTGTTATGTTTCATTCTGATCTTCTTAGAACAAGGGTACCCCCTAACATGTTCTAAACACATGTTGTATTGAGTACAGTGTTCGATTCTAGTCTTGATCACTTATTTTGTGTTCTGAACACATCGATCAATGTTCTGATCACATGTTGTATCGAGTACAGTGTTCGATTCTAGTCATGATCACTTATTTTGTGTTCTGAACACATCAATCAATGTTCTGATCACATGTTGAAGTTAGCAACATCGATTACAGTGTTCTATTCTAGTCTTGTTATGTTTCAATCTTATCTTCTTAGAACAAGGGTATCCCCTGACATATTCTAAACACATGATGTATTGAGTACAGTGTTCGATTCTAGTCTTGATCACTTATTTTGTTTTCTGAACGCATCAATCAATGTTCTGATCACATGTCGTATCGAGTACAGCGTTTGATTCTACTCTTCTTATGTTTCGAAAGTCTAAACATGCATAATAATGTTATCGCTGCACACGCTTGCCTTCGCGATGCAGGTTTAAACTTGTTCGATATAAAGCTATACCTTGACATAAGAGGCGGAGGAGGAGGTAGAGAAGGAGGAGGAGGAGGAGGAGGAGGAGGAGAATGATAAGGCCTTAACAGCCTATGTATAGTCGCCATTGTTTAAAGATGATAGCTGTCAAAAGAATTTTTCAAATTATCCACCACCACATTTCATCTAAAGAGGGTAGCAGGGTGCTCTGTTGATTAAGCACATAGAATTTCAAATTGCCCTCCACCACATGCATAACAGCAGCTGTTATCTTGCGCAGTAGCCTCTAAGCTAGCTTTCTTCATAAGAGTAGCTGCCATCTTGTGCGAGCACCCCTAGGCTGTCTCATAAGGAGCTATGTATAGTCACCATTTTGTGTCCGCCATCTTGCGTAAGCATCCCTAGGACGTCTCAAGCCATCTTGTGTCTCATAAGAGCAGCCACCATCTTGTAGAAATAGATAGCTGCCAATGCCAAAGGGCTTAAGTAAGAATCGAGCCGTTGATCTCATCATTAGACTATGTTTTTTCTTGTTCCTGATACTACGAACCTACGTATTAGGCGGAAAAATTTTGTCCGTTTTGCTCTACGATGCACCGTTTTCGAGATATTTAACATTTTGCATTTAAGCCTCCAAATTTAATGAATCGAACCAGCACGGTACGTTATACTATCTACCATAGTTAGACCTGATCATGTTACGAAGACTCGCTTCAATACAAGCTAAAACAGAGCAAATGTCAAAGGGCCTAAGTAGGAACCGAACCGTTGATCCCATCATTAGACTATGGTTTTCTTGTTCCTCATACTGCGAACCTGGGTATTAGGCAGAAAAATTTTGTCCGTTTTGCTCTACGGTGCACCGTTTTCGATATATTTAACATTTTGCATTTAAGCCCTAAATTTAATGAATCGAACTAGCACGACACGTTAGCATCTAAGCTAGCTTTCTTAATAAGAGTAGCAACTATCTTGCGCAAGCACCCTTAAAGCGTCTCATAAGGAGTTGTGTATAGCCGCCATCTTGTGTCCGCCATCTTGCGCAAGCATCCTTAGGGTGTCTCAAGCCATCTTGTGCAAGGACACTTAAGCCGTCCCATAAGAGCAGTCGCTATCTTGAGCAAGCACCCCTTGGGCATCTCATAAGGAGCCATGTATAACTGCCATCTTGCGCAAGCATCCCAAGAGCGTCTCATAAGAACCTGTGTATAGCAGCCATCTTGCGTAAGCACCCTTAAGGAGTCATGTATAGCCGCCATCTTATGCAATTAGCGTCGAGAGAGGGCTGCTGTAGAATTTCTCTTTTTAAATTATCCACCACCACATTTCAAAGGTATCTAGCTAAAGATGGCAGCACTGCGGATGACAGGTGACGAATTTACATCTACTACGATAAAGAGGGCAGCACGGTGCTCTCTGGATTAAATATGGCGGATGACAGCTGTCAAAAAAGCACATGGCTTTGTTTCCAAACAAGAGCACGTGGAATTTGCCGCCACCACATTTCAAACTAAAGAGGGCAGCACTATGCTCTGTTGATTAAGGATGGCGGATGGTAGCTGTCAAAAAAGCACGTGAGTTTGTTTCCAAACAAGAGCACGTGAAATTTTTCAATTTGCCGCCACCACATTTCAAAGGTATCTAGCTAAAGATGGCAGCACGGTGCTCTCTTGATTAAAGATGGCGGATGATAGCTAACAGAACTTTTCAAATTGCCCGCTACTACGTGCTTAAGGTGGTAGCCATAAAGAGGGCAGCACGGTGTTCTGTGGATTAAAGATGGCGGATGACAGCTGACGAAATTGCCCGCAGCACGGTGCTCTGTTGATTAAAGATGGCGGATGACAGCTGTCAAAAAAGCACATGGCTTTGTTTCCAAACAAGAGCACGTGGAATTTGCCGCCACCACATTTCAAACTAAAGAGGGCAGCACTATGCTCTGTTGATTAAAGATGGCGGATGGTAGGTGTCAAAAAAGCACGTGAGTTTGTTTCCAAACAAGAGCACGTGAAATTTTTCAATTTGCCGCCACCACATTTCAAAGGTATCTAGCTAAAGATGGCAGCACAGTGCTCTCTTGATTAAAGATGGCTGCTGTCATGTGGAATTGCCTGCCACCACAGGTATCTAGCTAAAGAGGGCAGCATGGTGCACAAAGATGGCTGCTGTCAAAAAGCATTTTTCAAATTATCCGCCACCACATTTCAAAGGTAAGTAGCTAAAGAGGGCAGCACTGTGCTCTATAGATTAAAGATGGCGGATGACCCCTGTCAAAAAACACGTGGCTTTGTTTACCTCGCGCTAGTTAGGTTAAGTTGGTAGCACTAAGGTTTAGACCCGTCAAGATGGCAGCACTGCGGATGACAGGTGACGAATTTTGCATCTAAAGAGGGCAGCACAGTGCTTTGTGGTTTAAAGATGGCGGATGACAGCTGTCAAAAAAAGCACGTAGCTGTCAAAAAAACACGTGGCTTTGTTTACCTCGCACTAGTTAGGTTAAGTTGGCACTACTGAGGTTTAGGCCCGTCAAGATGGCAGTACTGAGGTTAGCGATGCGTTGTTGTCTGTCAAAAAGCACGTGGCTTTGTTTTCAAATCTGTCAAAAAGCACGTGGCTGTCAAAAAGCACGTGGATTTGTTTATCTCGCGCTAGTTAGGTTAAGTTGGCACTACTGAGGTTTAGGCCCGTCAAGATGGCAGTACTGAGGTTAGCGATGCGTTGTTGTCTGTCAAAAAGCACGTGGCTGTCAAAAAACACGTGGCTTTGTTTACCTCACGCTAGTTAGGTTAAGTTGGCACTACTGAGGTTTAGGCCCGTCAAGATGGCAGCAGTGAGGTTAGCGATGCGTTGTTGTCGATGACAGCTGTCAAAAAGCACGTGGCTTTGTTTACAAATTCAAATCTCCCGCCAAAATTCAAATTTCCCGCCAAAATTCAATTTTCCCGCCAGAATTCAAATTTCCCGCGCCGCGCGAGGAGGAGGAGGCGGCAGAACCATCCAATTATACTACTTATATGAGTAGGCTGAATGACAGATCAGTCAAATAAATGCATACATTCTGTAGTGTAAGGGTACAAAGCTGTTATGAGAACTCAGACCATGCGTGGTGGCATGCAGTGTAGTGTTGATCATAGTTTTTAAAAGGAAGTACACTGGACAACCATTCTCTGCGTGGGATACTACAACAAACATTAGTTCACAATTCAAGTATATTAATTGACCAGTCCTCAGTGAGACGCTCGGTTAGTAATAATGTTACTGGTTTTACGTCCCAGTAGCTACTTTTACAGTTTTAGGAGACGCTGACGTGCCGAAATTTTGTCCAACAGCATTATTTTAACGTGCTGGTAAATCTACCAACAGGAGGCTGTCGTACTTGAGTACCTTCAAGTACCAGCGGACCACCCGGCGAGTTGGCCGTGCGGTTAGAGGCGCGCGGCTGTGAGCTTGCATCCGGGGGATAGTGGGTTCGAATCCCACTGTCGGCAGCCCTGAAGTTGGTTTTCCGTGGCTTCCCATTTCACACCTTAATTAAGGCCACGGCCGCTTCCTTCCCACTCCTAGGCTTTTCCTATCCCATGGTCGCCGTAAGACCTATCTGTGTCGGTCCGACGTAAAGCCACTATAAAAAAAAAACGATCGAACCTGTGAGTTTGGAGTCAGAATTCCAGCGCTATATCGTCTGAGTTGCTCAGCTCGGCTTGTTCGGTTAATCATTGGCCTTCTGCTCCTAAGATAGCTGGCTCGACCTTGGCTATAGTCATCAGCGTTTGGAGGTAGCCTACATTGTTTAAATGCGACAACTCTGTTGGTGGCTTCTACAAGGGTAAATCACTCTTTGGGAACAAAATTCGTAAAACGTAGGGCTTAACATACAATGTAACATAGTGGTAATGCACGGAACTCTCATAAAGAAGTATTTATTGAGTAGAATGTACAGTATATTGAGTGTGTACAGTAGCCTACCACTCCTTTCATTTTCCTAGCTAGGGAATTATGAGCCATCATAATGGTGTGATTTATTTCCGAGAAGAGGGGAAAGGCATTTCATAACAGTGCTAATTTTGTCCGTCTCGATAGTGTGACGACTAGCACTATTAGCGCTATCAAAAATCTGGTTTCGATTCCTGATACTTTCAGGAATTTACGATGGTTAAGAGAGCTGATATGTAGTTAAAAATGTACATGCAACTCACTTTAATTTGGGTGTACAAAGAAAGAGCTGCACCACCCTGAGAAGAGGATTCCAATTCACATTTAACTTATAGTTCTAATTTTTCACCAATAATTCTGAAATACAAACGCCATTAGCCTTGTTTTCGGTAAAAGACATCCTGTGTCGATAGATTTACTGGCACGCACAAGAACTCCTGCGGGACAGAATTACAGCACCTCGGCGTCTCCGAAAACCGAAAAGTAGTTAGTGGGACGTAAAGCCAATAACATTGTTAAAAGACTTCCTAGTAATTATGAACCAAATTCACCGGTACTTGTTTTGTTACCGTTCATTCTGTTCATACTGTATGACCAGAAATATGACAGAAGGCACACAAAATATGTAGTCTACTTTATATAAAAATACTATGATTGTAAGATCGCGTTGCATATAACTTGCTTCCCCTTTAAATACTTCACATAGCATGAACTTTGGTTGCAGTTTTCTTGAAGATTGTTAAACACATCTCTACTGATTAGAAATTTTTCCCCTACCAGACAAGTGATACTATATTTTGCTTTTATAATCTGCGGACTGTTTTGTAAACTGTTGTTCACCCTCATCAAACACTTGTGTTTATACGTGGGTGCATGATCACGGGCTGGGTACACGTTGACCCCGAGGTCAAGGACCGAGCTGGCGTGGATAGATGGCGAAGAGCAGGTTCGTGCGTTCCGACCTAGCGGGTCCCGACCTGTTATCAGGGAGTGTGCTTATTATCGGCAATACATCATCCCTGAGTGCTAGGAAATCGATGTTCCGTATTCTGTATTCGAACCCGCCACCAACCAAGGAAGATTTACTCGAATGCATAGTAGGCGAGAGGAGAAAACAAGTCGTAGTCGAAAGTTAACCCACTGGCTGAGCAGCACTGTTGGTTAGGCGGTTACTTCTAGTGCTCGAGGTCGTGGCATCTGACTCCGGTATAATCCATTTCTTATTAACTGTACAGAAGAAACCTTGTTCTTGCGAACTCCAGTGATTTTTGAATACGAACCGCAAATGAAATACTACTACTACTACTACTACTACTACTACTACTACTACTGCTGCTGCTAAAATGTTTTCATTCCTCTCCTGAAGGGGGAGGCGGGCCTCTCAGGCCGGGAGATTTGTGACGGTGAAGGAGATGCTCGGAGAAGGTGAGGGTGCTGGCGGCCGTGGCCTATACTAGGAACTGTCCCGGCATTCGCCTTATTGCAGTAGAATGGGAAACCACAGAAAACAATTCTCAGGACAGACGATGGTTGGAGCCAGCCATGAGATCCAGCCCTGTCCCGTCTCCCGAATGCAGAGGCGTAGAGCCACGGCAGAGCCGTGGCCGCCCCTCCTCTGCTCGGTTGGCCGGTCAGAGTGCAGAGCTGTTGGACCACGGACCAGCCGTGGTCACTTGAGGGCCGCGAGCCACTCTGCATCAACCGACCAATGAAATACACGTTGGCACACATGAATACGGATTGTATTTGTTAAACAAAAATGACTGTTTAATTAAATTTCGTAGGCCTACTGTAACTGATGTCAACGATTTTCTCACTTGGACTAATTGTATCTTCGTATTTTATACTGTGTGGGTTTTAGGTTTCCAGTTAGTTTCAGAGCCTTATCTGTCTGTCTGTCTGTCTGTCTGTCTGTCAGATCATCAGTCCAGAGGCTGGTTGGATCCTCAAACAGCACGACCAAAGACTATGCAGTTATAGTAAAACCACAAAAACCAATGGCAGCACCAAAATGAGGCGTACTAGGCACGACGAGGAGTGAGGTAGTTTGCCATTGCTTTCCTCACTGGGTCAGAAAGTGCTATTGCAGCACAACTGACCCTATGAGTAACACCTTTCATAACACTCAGATGCACTAGTCGTGCTCTGAATGTCATTACGCAGCACTACCCACACCCCAGCATCTTCCATATAGTCACAGCCATGGATGAGACTGGGACTTCAGTGGAAGCTACACTTTGCTCTGGCCTGTGCCAAGAGATGGATACCAAAGTACTGTATCCATCAAGACCTGACAGCAGGCAGTTCAGAGCCTTACAGAGTCTATTTCAAGTACGATGTTATCATCAAAGCTAAATATTCAATACGACTGACCCACAGCAGGCGACTAGCGTGCACTCTTCAGTTATGATGACCGTTGTGCCAGAATTTTAGCTCAGATTCCTGCAAACAGAACAAAAATAACCGAGGCCAACGTAGCTCAATCGGGAGAGCAAATTCCGTGGGTTGAAATTTGGGTTCCCACCGGTGTCCGGTTTACCATTTTTGTTCTGTACTGAACATCTCTTCGGCATGCATTATATCGATGGCCCAGTTCTAATACCACGTATCTGACAATACTATTCCTATCCATTATTTCCTTTAGGACTGGTCACGCCACCTAGTCACACATCGATGGCCTAGTTCTGATTCCACGTATCTGACAACGCTGTTCCCATCCACTATTAACCTTAAGACTGGTCACGTCTTCCAGCAACATATGGATATGTAGTCCATCAGAGCAAAGTTCGCTATCTTGATTTTCCTATGCATGCGTGTAAAGGAAAACCTTACTGTATATACATTATTCTGTAGGAGTGCATAACTAGGTCATATAAACAATATTCCTACAGTACGGTACGGAAGGGTTCATTTTCCTTTACACATTAGCCTTTAAAAAAATGAACACCGGGAAAATTGTTGTGACGGAATGCATATCCATAGGTCTTTGTAGCAGGAAAAGCGTGATCAGTCTTAAGGGAAATAATGGATAGGAAACAGCATGTCAGAGACGTGGTATTAGAACTAGGCCGTCGATATAGATATGCAGTCCATCCATTTTCTATGCCTACGTGTAGAGGAAAACGAACCTTAAAAACATTATACTGCAGGAGTGCACAAATACGTCATGCAAACATACATTACTACACAGCCTATGTTGGAATATCGTTTTCTTCCTCTCTGCATACCGTCGCTGAAGAAATTCAACTTCGTATGTCTCAATGCTCTCCCTATCCATTATTTTCTTTATGACTGGTCACACCTCCCAGCCACATATCAATATGCAGTCCATCAGAACAATTTCCGTTGTGTTCATTTACCTATGGTGGCCCCGAGGTGTAGGGGTAGCGTGCCTGCATCTTAGTGGGAGTCCCTGGGTTCGATTCCCGTCCACGTCACGGATTTTTACCTGTACCTGAGGGCTGGATCGAGGGCCATTCAGCCCACGTTATTTTAATTGAGGAGCTATCTGACGGTGAGATGGCGGCCCCGGTTTATAATGCCAAGAATAACGCCCGAGAGGATTCGTCGTGCTGATCACACGGCAGCTCGTAATCGACAAACCTTCGGGTTGAGCCGGTCGCTTGGTAGGCCAAGGCCATTCGGGACTGTTGAGCCATGGGGTACGGTTTGGTTTCATTTTCCTATGATTATGTGTAAAGGAAATGAAACCAGGAATGCATATTTGGACGACGAATTTATTCACTTCTACAATGTACTGCATTTAATGTTCATTTTCTTTTACACTTTCATATAGAAGAATGAACACAACGAACATTGTTCTGATCGGCTGCATATCCATTTGCTGAGAGGCGTGACCAGTCTTAAGGAAAATAAAGGATAGGAAGAGAATTGTGACATTCGAGGTTCGGTTTCTTCACCGTCGATACGGGGAATACATCACTGAAACTTTGCACATTATTTTTGATTAAGCCCTGCACACTATTTGTTGTATGTCCTAATAACTACCCCACTATTTTTCGGTTCTTGGAAATGTTGATGTGCCGGAATTTGGTACCGCAGGTGTTCTTTGTTGTGCTGGTGAATCCACCGACAGGGTACTACGTATTTGAGCGCCTTCAAATACTAACAGACTGGGCCGGGCTCGAACCCGCCAAATTCGCTCAGAAAATCAGCGCTCTCCATGTGAGTCACTCAGTCCAGCTTTGAGGGTATGTAAATGGTAAGACTGGTAAGGGTAGACGAAGGCATGAGCATGACAAACAGATTATAGTAGATTTATGATGCAGTGGTTACGTAAAAATGGGGAAGTTATCACGGATGTGTTTGGGTGTAACATGTGAAAGAGTATTTTCATTCAATGAACACCTGCAAAATACTTTTGCCGACTCAAGAAATGGAATAAGATCCTCTGGAATCTTTGTGGCACCACTTGAGGTTCCAGAACTATTACCATCGCTGTTCGTTCATTGATTTAGTTTACTTTGTGCCGGACTGAGTGGCTGAGATGGTTAACATGCTGGCTTTCTGAGTTCAAGTTGGATGGTTCGATCCTAGCTTAGTCCGATGATATTTGAAGGAGCTCAAATATGTTCAGCCCCGTATAAGTAGATTTAACGCCACATAAAAGAACTCCGGCAGGAAAAAATTCTGGTACCTCAACGTTTCCGAAAAACCGTAAAATTAGTTTTAGTGGGAATTAAATAGGTACCTCATTGTAATTATTTTACTCTGAATACTGTGCTCCAGTTTCGACGGTTTTCTTTTAAAACCTCGTATGTCCCAATGCTCTTCCTACCCATTATATTCCTTAAGACTGGTCACGCCTGCCAGGCACATATTTATATGCAGTCCATCAGAATAATTTCATTATGTTCATTTTCCTCTGCTATTATGTAAAGGAAAACGAACCTTAAATACATTATACTGTAGGAGTGCAGACATTCGCCATGCAAACACCATCCCTACAAAACGGTATGATAAGGTTCATTTTCCTTCACAGACCAGCATAGGAAAATGAACACAACGAACATTATTCTTATGGACAGCATATCAGTATGTGGCTGAGAGGCGTGACCAGCCTTAAGGAATATAATGGGCAGGACGAGCATTGAGACATACCGGTACTAGGTTTTAAAATAAAACCAAAGATATCTCTTTCGTGAAGAGAATAGATGTTCACCTTAACAACACCATGCGCTTGATTTCTTAAAAAATCAGGTCAACTCCAACTCAGTAGCTTCGGTACTAAATCATATTCCTCCACCACATCTACAAGAATGCAACACAATAATTAAGGAATACTTAAAGATCCTAAATAACCACGGAATGCTCATTCATGGGAATATTGATCACCTAATAATAATAATAATAATAATAATAATAATAGTAATAATAATAATAATAATAATAATAATAATAATAATAATAATAATAATAATAATAATAATAATAAAGAATCGCATAGGCCTATCCTCCACTACCACGTGTATGAATTTTGATTTGACGACAACCAGGCTGCTGTTTTACTCTACCAGATGGCAGAGTAAATTAGATCTCTCTGGTCAAATTTTTAAATAATTTTATAATATAAACACTAAGTCACTAGCGTTCTTTTACATGTTGATATCGCACGGCATGGAGCGTCAATGGACGTTTTCCGCCCTTCAAAAAATCCGACTACTCTCCCGGGTACGAACCGAAGACCTTGGAATTCGGAGGCCGATGCACTGCCACTGATCGAAAAGGGTGAGGAGGAGGAGGCCTAAATATATACTATAATAATATTTTCATGTGGCTGTTTCTATCTTGGTGCAGCCTTTGGAAGGCAGAACTTCCGTTGAGGGTAGGCAGCATCTGCCGTTATTGCGGGTTATTGAGGCAGAGGATAGTGTTTTGTGATGTTCAGGGATGTGTGGGATATTAATAACAACCAGCTCCAGAAACAAGGGAATTAACGTAACCATTTAAGTTTAAAATTACTGACGCAGCCGGTAATCGAACCCGGGGTCCTCTGAACCGAAGAGCTCTAAGCTGACCGTTCAGCCAAGGACACCTCTATACTGAAAGGTTTCGATCAAGACATCCACCTATTTGTATGACAGAGAGTCTTGTAGCAACCAACATCGATTTCCACGAACAGTAGTCACATGAGTGAAGACAGTCTGTGCCCCCAGAGTATTCTGAAATGGCATTCATCACAGAAAGGGTGACTAATTTTGATCAAATTCGGAAGAGTAAGACCAAATGAAATCGGATTCGGACAAATCACGGGCTGTCTGGAAATCTCCTATAAAAAGGATAAAAGAATATCTTCACCATGTTGTGACTGCGGCGCTAAGAAGCAAATTTCAAATTTTACAGCCAGGAAGTCCGAAGGGAGAACAATGACATGATATTTCTCTAAAAAAATCATAAATCGTAGTATAGATAATTGTGAATTCCTGGCACTTTTAATATTTCATGTTCCTAGCGTCAACAGCAGAAGAAACTTAAAATTTCAAGCTGAGAAAGTTAGAACATCTGCTCATGCAAATTCTCCTCTTCACAGCCTGTGCATATCTGCAACAGCGCAGTTCGTAAAAACGACACACACGATTTCAAATCACCATTTAAAACCTTCATAATAGATTTCTGTGCTTCTGAAAAATTATAAAAACCTTCCGTACACTCACAAATTCGTAAATGACTATAGGCCTGCAGTCTTCCACATTCCTACAATGTAATAATGTACAGGGTATACGGAAGATATTATTATTTTATACATGTTGTCAATTAATTTTATAATAAATGTAAGTTATATTAAATTATAATACGTATTCGTAACCATTACTTGTTTAATTATTATTACCATTTTAGTATTTCATTAGCATTATTGAAAATCCACAACCTGTTTCCAGTCATTCGACCGGGTCAGGAATGAAAATGAAGCCCCTCTAGCGGCGAGGATAGGAATTGTGCCGGCTGCCGAAGCCTGTCGCACTCCTCTGGGGCAATGATTAATGAATGACAGATGAAATGATATTGGAGAATGTTGCTGGAATGAATTATGACAGGGAAAACCGGAGTACCCAGAGAAAAACCTGTCTCGCCTCCGCTTTCTCCAGCACAAATCTCACATGGAGTGACCAGGATTTGAACCACGGAACCCAGCGGTGAGAGCCCGGTACACTGCCGCCTGAGCCACGGAGGCTCCTTATTTTATTAGCATTATTATAGTGTTTAATTATTAGCTTCGAATATTGTTATAATATAGCATATTATTTGTATTCTTCTTCTTTCCCTACCGTTTTTCACACACCTGTGGGGTCGCGTGTGCGAACTGTGTCTCACATGTTGATGTGGCCTGTTTTACGGCCGGATGCCCTTCCTGACGCAACCCCACAATGGGTGATATAATCACTATTGCGTGTGTCTGTGGTGGCAGGTAGTGTACTGTGCTGTGTGAATATGAAGAGGATAGTGTTGGGACGGACACAAACACCCAATCCCAGAGCCAGAAGAATTAATCAGAAGCGATTAAAATCCCCGACCCGGCCGGGAACGGAACCCGGGACCTTCTGAACCGAAGGCCAGTGCGCTGACCATTCAGCCAACGAGTCGGACATAGCCTATTATTTGTATTAATATAATGATGTAAACTGAGAGTGATACACTAAGTGCGGTAAGGAAATCCTATAGTGTGAAATAAATAAATACCGAAGTAGGGCTGTATCAATCTTGACTGACTCTGAGATTCTACGGCGGTGAATTGATAGATTATTTTCAACTTGTAATTATTTCTATGTGTTTAGATATCTTCCTCTTCTTCTTCTGGCCTTTTTCGAATTACATGGGGTTGGCACTTTATATGGATTTAGCTCAATTTAACTGCTGGATGTCTTTCCCGACGCCATCCCTATGTGGAGGGATGTATTCAATATTGCTTGTTTCTATAGTGGTTTGTAGTGTCACTTTTATATGTAAATGAAGATGAGTACTGAAACGAACGCAAAACATCCAGCCACAAACTAGAGGAATTAACCACGCACGGTTAAACTTCGCGAACCGTTCGGTAATCGAACGGCCGTACGATAAATAAATAACGGTGGTACGGAAAACTGCTTAAACCATTCTAAGGACCAACCCAAACAATGACAAAAATAACCGGTCGTGGCTTTTCACTTACTTACAATACGGATAAGTCAGTTCTCGTTCGTAAGCAGAAGCAAGGAGAAGGAATCTGGCAAGTACAGTAGCACACATACACATTCGGCAGCCTAGTTTTTGCGTGCTGGGAGGTTAGGTGCAAGAAAGTTGGGACCTCTTCCAAAAGACTCTCTCTCTCACAAGAACGTTGTGTAATGAACGACGTGGCTCCGCACTGGGAACTGCTCGCTGTTCCGATATAATCTTAGTATTGGTTAAGTTTGTCAGGAAAGAAAGACTGGACTTCTACCAAATGGAAGGAGAATATTTGAAGCGTACCTCAGTTTCCTCACAGTTAATCATCAGTTTCGTGTGAGAAATATTTGCAATAATATCAATGTTATTGCCTTTAGGTCTCTCTAACTGATTTTAGGAAATGACAAGGTGCCGGAATTTAGTCCCACAGGAGATCTTTTACGTGCCAGTAAATCTACACACACGAGGCTGGCATATATGAGCACCTTCAAATACCACGGGACTGAGCCAAGATCGAACCTTCTAAGCTGGGGTCAGAAAGTCAATGTCTCAATCGTCTGAGCCACTCAGCCCGGAAGAAATATTTACAGCAACATTCAGCCCTCTGATCATTGCAGGGCATACGGGAAAAATTGAGCGCAAAGAAGCATTTCACAGCTAAGCTACGTATCAGACAATACCCTTCCTATTCATTATTTTCTTTAAGATTGATCACTCCTCCCAAACGCATACAGATACGCAGTCCATCAGAACAATTTTCGTTGTGGTCATTTTCCTATGCGTATGTACAAAAAAAAAAAAAAAAAAAAAAAATGAACCTTACCGCATCGTACAGTAGGGACATATGTTTGCATGACGTATTTACTCACTCCAGTATAATACATTTAAGACTCATTTTCGTCTACACCCAAGCATAGGAACATGAACACAACGAAAACTGTTCTGATAGACTGCATTCCCATATATTGTTGAGAGGTGTGACCAGACTTAAGGAATATAATGGATAGGAAGGTCATTATAGGATATGTGGTATCGTTCCTTAATCCGCGATATGCCTTTTATTCAATGCTCACACATAAAATAAATATTTGCTGTTCCATATTATGGTTATTAAACTGATGGACTGAGAAGGAGGGGACCTTACTGTTTTACGTGATTGTTGATATCAGGTTCACAGCCACGGCACCACAATGGGACGTATTCAGTTTCAAAAACTCCACATGCATCTGCCAGGTCTCAAAAGACGGACGTCTTAGTGTCAATGCCAGTACGCTACCATGCCTTGTTAGAGAGAAATAGTCTCGCGTTCAATATTATACCGTCGTTGTGACTCGAAATGCCGTTACGTGATAATACTGACCCGCAGCACTTACATTACTTAAAGCGAAAATTCGATGCATTGCTTAAGTTACCCTTAGATGACAGAACCTTTCCAGTCAGAGTTATAAGCTGAAGTATATCATATACAGCGGGTTTTCTAGGCCCAATGACGATATTATTTTATGGGATGACATTTTACTCTACCTTTCGCACACCCTGGTGAGGTCACGAGTACAAAGCGTGTCACAAATGTGTATACAGCCCTGTTTTCCGGCCAGGTCCCCTTTCTGACGACAACCCTACTAGAAGCGATGCATTCACTATTATGTGTTTCTTTGGTACTTGTGTGGAGTATTGCGTGTATATGAAGAGGAGTGTGTTGAGATATATATAAATAAACAGTACCGTGGGCAGAGGAATTTACCAGGCGCCGCTAAACGTTGCGATCAGGTCTCGAACTGAACCCGCGATACTCCTACTCCTCTAGGCACGAATAGTGACTTGTTTTTTTATGAGGATATAGTTAATAAAACCAAATAACTGTTCTCCCTCTTGGTATTGGATTTAATGCAGTGATTTCTCTTGCACGGATGATTTCCTTTTGACTCCCAATTCCACAATGAATTTAAGTCTGATTTGCGATATTGAATGTTGAACTACTCAGCCTCAGATAACATAACTGAAAGGGAAGGTAGGGAAAACCACTTTCGATTATTCTAGGTGTGGGGTTTCCCATAGATCCCTTTCTTGTTTCATTGTTTGTTTTACTTCGCACCGACTCTGTGAGGTCTTACGAAAAAGATGGGAAAGAAAAGGGCTAGGATTGGAAAGGAAACGGCCGTGACATTAATTAAGGTATATCCCTAAACTTTGTCTGGTGTGAAAATGAGAAACCACGGATATCCAACTAGTGATAGGACATTCGATTCATTTTACTGAATCGATTCATTTGATTCCGTTCACGTTACTGAATCGATACAGTGATCCGATTCACGGCTCATTGGTCACCGCTCCTACTGCATCTGTGTAGTATGTGCTGATAAGACAGCAGCAACAGCATTCAGTGCTCGCAGCTGCCATCTGGTCTTCATACTATGAACTCCTTTCTTAGAAAAAATGCTAGTTACTCTTATACATCGAAGGTTTCCGGCGACACAGGGTGGTAAAGGTTAGGATTAGGAAGGTAGCAGCCATGGCCTGAATTAAGGTACAGTCCCAGCATTTCCTGGTGTGAAAATGGGGGAACTACGGGAAACTATCTTGACGGCTGCCGACGGTGGGATTCGAACCCACCATCCCCCGAATGCAAGCGCATATCCGCGCGATATTAACCGCACCACAACTCGCTCAGTCATTTTTGAAAATATGTATTTTTCTATCAACTGAGGATTTTTTAAATCGTCATATTTTGTATAGGCTGCTCGAGATTTACAGTAGCCCGCTGGTTTTCTGATTCAACATACTGTTATTGCGTCTGTCCACATATCATTGAAGTCTTGTGCAACGATGTGACATATGAACTGAGAGAATACTGAGCCGTTCTTCCCAATATAAAACAGGTACTTTTGAGTGATCATGAGCATGACTCATAGTCATAAGGCAGGCTAGAGTCGAGTTTAATTGTCAAAAGTCAACTAAGCTATAATACTAAGATTCATTAAACTAGTAAATAGTATAACCTAATAGCCTACCTACTTACTAGCTACTTCAGAATTATGTTGTGACTACCCTTTTAACACTGCAATTCAATCCATCCATTATTTAAACCTCCCTGTAAGAAGAGGACAGTGAATGTAAATGGGTACTATTTTCAAATGAGCTGAGCTCGAGAGTCCATTATAACATACGATTATTTCAGTGTAGCATGGTTCACTGTATGTCTCGCTGCAGTGAGCCGATAAGGAGCCGTGCGTATCTTGTGTCTCACTGAGCCGGCTCGTTCACGATTCTTTCGGTGTGCTATGGCTCACTGTATGTCTCGCTGCAGCGGAAGCTCGGCTCTCCGCGTGTCCAGTGAGCCGATAAGGAGCCGTGTGTATCATGTGTCTCACTAAGCCGCGCTCGTTCACGATTCTTTCGATGTGCCATGATTCACTGTCTCGCTGCAGCGGAAGCTCGGCTCCCCGTCAACGTCCAGTGAGTGCGCCATTCAGCACTGTCCGCTGGGAGTAAGCTAAATCGTGTGCCGTGAGCTCGCCGTTCCTGTGAATCGATTCACTCGGACACTTGAATGAATCGATACACTGCTTCGAATCATGCATTCAGTAGCCAACACTATATCCAACTCCACGGTTACCGACAGGCAGGGGTCCAACGCACCATCTCACAACGCAATAAACTCACAGCTGCGTGACCCAAACCGCGTAGTCAAAATTCCATGTTTTCCTACTTCAAATTGGCGCGATTTGGGAATCTACGCTACCTATCTATTCTTAGCTCATGTTAATCGTAATTTCACCAGTATAGGCGCCGAAAATCACAATTTATCAGCTAGAGATGAGAATTGTAGTCTAAAATAAGTTAGAATGCAAACGTATTTAAACAAGGTGCAATTGCCATGTGCTCACACGACGGTTATGCAGTGAGATTAGCATAAATATCAGCAATCTGAACTATGAGAACCCCTAACATTTATGGAACTCACCGGCATACCTGTAGAGCGGCTAAATTACACTTGCGCCTTGTTCAAATAAGTTTGTATTCCAACCTATTCGTGCCCATAACACCCATGTCTAGTTAGCACAAAGACATTCTACACATACACGATATCCCAAGGATGTTAAATAAAATGACAGAAAGAATAGAAAAATTGAATATTAAATTGGAGATATGAAGCATTATTGAACATTAGAAGAGACTAACATTCGTATCCGATGCTGACAGCTTATATAGTGAGACTGGGATAATTTTTAATTAAAAATTGGTCTAGCTGGAAATAATCAACAGTTTTCATTCTTCATAATATTCAGTACGACTTCAATTGAAAAGTCTAGCACAGATTCAAATCGTTGGCTCTTTTAAAACCTCGGATGTCCCGATGCTCTTCCTACCCATTATATTCCTTAAGACTGGTCACGCCTCCCAGCCACATATTAATATGCAGTCCATAAAAACGACGTTCATTATGTAAATTTTCCTATGCTAACGTGTAAACGAAAATGAACGTTAAATTCATTATACTGTAGGATTGCGTAAATTCAATATACAAACACCCTCCCTACAATACGGTACGGTAAGGTCCATTTTCTTTCAGACACACGCATAGGAAAAAGAACACAACCAAAATGATTATGATGGACTCCATATAAATATGTGGAAGGGAGGTATGATCGGCGCCCAGCATTGCTGACGTAGAACTGTTGTTCAATCATCATGTTACCGAATTAACTGGCAGTGATGGTCTTTGTTGCCGTGATAATTTTAGGGGGTGCGATCGTCAGCTCATATTGATCTAGAAGATAAAGAAGAGATCCATCGAAATGAAAACTTGAAGAAAGACAATATGAGAAGAGGAAATCATGAAACAAGAGGTAAATGGTATACCAATTTGACTTGCGCTTCACTAATATCGCCGATTCAGAAGAAAATAGATACGATAGCCTATAGTAAAGTCCTACCGCATAAAACTAATATACAATAGCATTGCACTGACCGACTATTTTCATTGGTTAAGGTGTGTCCTGTCTGTCTGCTGCCACTCATCTCCACTAGGTGGCATTTCTGCTACAATTGTATGATAAATAACCCTTATACCTTGATATCATTGAACCACAAGAGAAATAAATATTACGGACTAATTTAATGTCCTAAACCAGTAGAATTGATCAAAAATACATTGCACTGGCTCACTGTTATTGTTAATTAAGGTGTGATCTGTCTCCCCAGCTGTCTTTCATCTCCACTGTATGATTACTAGTGCAATTACAATCACCGGTGCACAATAGCTAAATAAATAATAACACAAAACGTGTATTCTCTTTCTTTCATTCTTTCGTAATCCATTTACCCTCCAGGGTTAGATTTCCCTCGAACTCCACGAGGGATACCACCTCTACCACCTCAAGGGAAGTGTCCTGGAGCGTGACACTTTGGGTCGGGGATAAAACTGGGGAGGAGGACCAGTACATCGCCCAGGTGGTCTCACCTGCTATGCTGAACAGGGGCCCTGTGGAGGGATTGGAAGTTCGGAAGGGATAGACAAGGAAGAAGGAAGGAAGCGGCCGTGGCCTTAAGTAAGGTACCATTCCGACATTTGCTTGGAGGAGAAGTGGGAAACCACAGAAACCACTTCGAGGATGGCTGAGATGAGAATCGAATCCTGCTCTACTCATTTGACATCCCAAGGCTGAGTGGACACCGTTCCAGCCCTCGTACCATTTTTCAAATTTCGTGGCAGAGTCGGGAATCGAACCCGGACCCCGGGGGTGGAAGCTAATAATACTAACCACTATATCACAGGGGCGGAACAAAATTTATACTTACGTTGCCATTTATTCAGTTCGATTCGACAAAGTAATCATCTTCATCGTTTCTTTACTAACTTTTTCGTCTTCTAATTTGTCACCTTTTTTCTCCCATTCGCACATGTCCCTGTAATTCCACTTTTCTTGTTTCTGTTTTCTCCTATACTTTTTAAATTCCAATCCACTTTTTAATAGCTTCATTTCAGATTCTTGTCTTCCTTACGATAAGTCTACTGCTAAATAATTTTAACTCGGCTACCTGAACTCTACTTTCATTTCATTTGGTTGCTGTTCATATACCTGGTTTATTGCTGTCCATATAGACCTACCTGCTTTATCGCTACATAATAGACCTACTGTAGGTTGAATACTGAACTTTTCATTCCTTTTTGGTTCCGCGGTATACCCCTACAAACACTGATAAAAACCATTTGATTATTGTACTCTCTATCTAATCTCTTCGCTATTATTCCCGTCTTTGTGACTAGACTTCCCAAGTATTTGCAACTTTTCACAACTTCTATTTATTGTCCATTTACTTCTATCTTCTACCTTCAATCTTGCCCCTTATTTCGTTCCTACCTCCTCATCGATTTGTTAAGTTTCCAAGTCTTATGGTTGAATCGAATGTAAAAGTTTTCCTACCACCATGATTAGGACAAATAATTTCCCTCTTCTCATTTTTACAGTACCGGTCAAGAGTTTAGGACCACATAAAGAAACCATGAAGTGTCACCTGGATCCTATAATTGAGCTACTAGTCCTATGTATGTTTTCCTAAGCTCTTGCATCCAATTTCCTTTCATTGAGTTACGTCAAGTAATGTAGCAGTTATACATTTTCAACTGTTTGGAGGTCACATGAGAAATTCACCATTTTTGGAAATATTATGTCCTATAATATATTCTAATTGGTTTCAGGTATCACCACCAAGATTCTTTTGTAGACTTAGGAATAGTTGGGGGTCATTTTAGTATAAATATAAGAATTCCGAAAAAATGCGGCACCGATTTTTGTGCGTTTAATTTCTTTTCAAACCAGCGCTAAAATGGTCAATTTTTCCTTGTTCTTGGCATAGTTCTCACTGTGAACTATCAGCATCGGAAATGTATTCTTGGATGCCATCCCCAGAGTGCAAATGAAACTATCAGGGCAGCTTAGTCTGACGCCGATAGCTCGCCCTGAGACCTTGGGCCATACATGAAAAAGACAAAGAAAAATCAACCATAAAACACGCAAAAAACGGTGCAGCATATTTTCGGAATTTTTATATTTACACTAAAATAGCCCGCACCCATTGCTAAGTCTACAAAAGTATCTTGGTGCTGATACTTGCAACCAATTCGAGTGTACAGTACATTATATTATCAAAATGTTTAATTTCTTCGTGTGACCTTCCAAGAGTTAAAAATTCATAACTTCTACAGTAGTTGGACTAACTCAATGAAATCAGGCGTCATATACCCTATTAGTTGTGAGAGCTCAGAAAGAAAATTACAGAGGTCTAGTGGCACAAATTTAGGTTCTAGATGACGTTTAGTGATTTCTTTATGTGGTCCTAAACTTTTGACCGGTACTTAATTGGAAAGTCATGAACATTTTTGAACACAAAATTTCGTCTATGAGCAGGCGAATATTATGGTATACGAGATACGGAACCAGAGACATAACTTAACCTGTTATCAAGTATTTATCTTATCATGTTTGTTATTTCAAGGAAAAAGCAAAGTTTATCTTCATATAACATGAAGTGAAGACGTTTAAAAGTCCGATACTTCTCTTTCTTTATATTGAGTATTGACTGGCTAATCTCTAGTTTTTCGAACAACCTATTTTTACCTGAAAAAATATTTCAATGGGGATTGTGAATGAAGCAGCATCAGTGGATATTTGCTTGATTGGCAGTGAGACTTTAGAAGTTAGTGATGCAAGTTCGTTTACCCATCAGTAACGGCAGTGTGAGGGTAAGTGGACGATTTTACTGTTGAAAAATATCAGAGACGGACTCAGTATTATTTTACATACTGTTACTGATGTTTGCGGTTATTACTTTTGTCGTCCATACGTTTTTTCTTGTATTTAGTAAATATCTCAGTGGTGATTACTGTTTTAAGAGAAAAGCACTAGGTTGTCGACTCCTCCCAGAAATAATCGCAGAAAGAAAACCCTGCAAGATTAAGGCTATCGACCAAAGAAACTTAAAATTAAAATTGTAGTTTCTCCAAACACTAAGACCGCTGAAATCTAATAACAATAATAATAATAATAATAATAATAATAATAATAATAATAATAATAATAATAATAATAATAACAATAATAATTTATCAATGAAAGTTAGAGAAGAAAATTTGAAGTTATGGGCGAGGAATAAATATCCAACCTCGCACCACGCGGTTACGTCCTCGTGATCACTACTCCACATCACTTAAGTTGTAAGCGCTGGGTTAGTTTGTAATGTACTAACAACAATTAGATACTAACAACAATTAGAAGCGACAATACAATTACATCTTTGGTATCTGTTCAGAGTACTTTTACACAATACACTGCTCCCAAAAGATTGGACTTCCACGTTATATCCAGTTTCGAGAAATAATTCTCAATATAATTCCCGAATGATTGAAATCAAATACTTTACATTGTTCAGGAATTTACTACAAGATAAATTTTGAACAAATAAATGAATAAAATACATAAAATAAATAAATAAATAAATAAATAAATGAATAAATAAATAAATAAATAAATAAGTAAATAAATAAATAAATAAATAAATAAATAAATCTAAAAATGTTTTAATGCTTATATCCGCTCTATTGTATGTCTACTATTTATAGTTAGACATATTAGCCTACTTTGTTATAAGAGTATTGTTTGTGTTGTTTGAGTCATCAGTCCATAGACTGGTTTGATGCAGCTCTCCATGCCACCCTATCCTGTGCTAACCTTTTCATTTCTATGTAACTATTGCATCCTACATCTGCTCTAATCTGTTTTTCATATTCATACCTTGGTCTACCCCTACCGTTCTTGCCACCTACACTTCCTTCAAAAACCAACTGAACAAGTCCTGGGTGTCTTAAGATGTGTCCTATCATTCTATCTCTTCTTCTCGTCAAATTTAGTCAAATCGATCTCCTCTCACCAATTCGATTCAGTATCTCTTCATTCGTGATTCGATCTATCCATCTCACCTTCAGCATTCTTCTGTAGCACCACATTTCAAAAGCTTCTATTCTCTTTCTTTCTGAGCTAGTTATCGTCCATGTTTCACTTCCATACAATGCCACGCTCCACACAAAAGTCTTCAAAAACATCTTTCTAATTCCGATATCAATGTTTGAAGTGAGCAAATTTCTTTTCTTAAGAAAGCTCTTCCTTGCTTGTGCTAGTCTGCATTTTATGTCCTCCTTACTTCTGCCATCGTTGGTTATTTTACTACCCAAGTAACAATATTCATCTACTTCCTTTAAGACTTCGTTTCCTAATCTAATATTTCCTACATCACCTGCCTTCGTTCGACTGCACTCCATTACTTTTGTTTTGGACTTATTTATTTTCATCTTGTACTCCTTACCTAAGACTTCATCCATACCATTCAGCAACTTCTCGAGATCTTCTGCAGTCTCAGATAAAATAACAATATCATCCGCAAATCTCAAGGTTTTGATTTTCTCTCCTTGGACTGTGATTCCCTTTCCAAATTTCTCTTTGATTTCCTTTACTGCCTGTTCTATGTAAACATTGAAAAGGAGAGGGGACAAGCTTCAGCCTTGCCTCACTCCTTTCTGGATTGCTGCTTCTTTTTCAAAGCCCTCGATTCTTATCACTGCAGACTGATTTTTATACAGGTTGTAGATAATTCTTCGTTCTCGGTATCTGATCCCTATCATCTTCAGAATCATAAATAGCCTGGTCCAATCAACATTATCGAATGCCTTTTCTAGATCTACGAATGCCATGTACGTGGGCTTGTCCTTCTTGATTCGATCCTCTAAGATCAGACGTAAAGTCAGGATTGCTTCACGTGTTCCTACATTTCTTCTGAAGCCAAATTGATCTTCCCCCAACTCAGCTTCAACTTGTTTTTCCATTCTTCTGTAAATAATACGTGTTAAAATTTTGCAGGCATGAGATACCAAACTAATGGTGCGGTAGTTTTCACACCTGTCAGCACCGGCTTTCTTGGGAATAGGTATAACAACATTCTGCCGAAAATCGGATGGGACTTCTCCTGTCTCATACATCTTGCACACTAAATGAAATAACCTTACCATGCTGGTTTCTCCTAAGGCAATCAGTAATTCAGAGGGAATATCATCAATTCCAGGTGCCTTGTTCCTATTTAGGTCACTCACAGCTCTGTCAAACTCTGACCTCAAAATTGGGTCTCCCATTTCATCAGCATCAACAGCCCCTTCATGTTCCAGAACGAAATTATCTACATCGTTACCTTGATACAACTGTTGGATATGCTCCTGCCATCTTTCTGCTTTGTCTTCTTTCCCTAGAAGTGGCTTTCCATCTGAGCTCTTAATATTCATGCACCTAGATTTCCTTTCTCCAAAGGTTTCCTTGATTTTCCTGTATGCAGCATCTACCTTTCCCAGGACCATACAGCCTTCGACATCCTTGCACTTCTCCTTCAGCCATTCTTCCTTAGCTACCTTGCACTTTCTATCCACTTCATTCTTTAATCGCCTGTATTCTTTTCTGCCCTCTTCATTTCTAGCATTCTTGTATTTTCGTCGTTCATCAATCAGGTCTAGTATCTTCTGAGTTATCCACTGATTCTTAGTTGATCTTTTCTTCCTTCCTAACATTTCTTCAGCAGCCCTACTGACTTCATTTTTCATGACTCTCCACTCTTCCTCTACTGTGTTTCCTTCGGCCTTTTCATTTAATCCTTGTGCAACATGTTCCTTGAAACAATCCATCACACTCTTTTCTTTCAACTTGTCTAGATCCCATCTTTTTGCATTCTTTCCTTTCTTCAATTTCTTCAACTTCAGATGGCATTTCATGACCAACAAGTTGTGGTCAGAGTCCACGTCTGCTCCTGGGAAAGTTTTGCAATCCAACACCTGGTTTCTGAATCTCTGCCTAATCATAATGAAGTCTATTTGATACCTTCCAGTGTCTCCAGGTCTCGTCCACGTATACAGCCGTCGTTTGTGGTGTTTGAACCAAGTATTAGCGAGGACTAAATTATGGTCAGTGCAGAATTCAACCAGCCGACTTCCTCTTTCGTTCCTTTGTCCCAATCCAAATTCTCCTACTGTGCTACCTTCTCTTCCTTGGCCTACCACTGCGTTCCAGTCTCCCATCACAATTAGATTCTCGTCACCTTTGACATATTGTATTAAATCTTCTATCTCCTCATATATTCTTTCAATTTCTTCATCATCCGCTGAACTAGTAGGCATATAGACCTGCACTATTGTGGTGGGCATTGGTTTGGTGTCTATCTTGGCGACAATAATTCTTTCACTATGCTGGTCGTAGTAGCTTATCCGCTGCCCTATTTTCTTATTCATTATTAAACCAACTCCTGCATTACCCCTGTTTGATTTCGTGTTGATAATTCGGTAGTCGCCTGACCAAAAATCCTGTTCTTCCTGCCAACGTACTTCACTTATACCAACTACATCTAACTTTAGCCTATCCATCTCCCTTTTCAGATTCTCTAACCTACCACAACGATTCAAACTTCTAACATTCCACGCTCCGACTCGCAGAATGTCAGTATCCATCTTCCTGATGATCGCCCCCTCTCGTGTAGTCCCCACCCGGAGATCCGAATGGGGGACTAGTTTACCTCCGGAATATTTTACCCGGGAGGAAGCCATCATCAGTACATCATTCATACAGAGAGAGCTGCATGTCCTCGGGAGGTGGTTACGGCTGTAGTTTCCCGTTGCTTTCAGCCGTGTAGCAGTATCAACACAGCTAAGCCATGTTGAGTATTATTACAAGGCCGTATCAGTCAATCATCTAGACTGCCGCCCTTGTAATTACCGAAAGGCTGCTACCCCCCTTTCGTTGAACCATTCGTTAGTCTGGTCTCTCAACAGATACCCATTCGATATGGTTGCACCTGCGGCTCGGCTATCTGCATCATTGGGACACGCAAGCCTCCCCACCGCGGCAAGGTCACATGGTTCGTAGAGGTGGAAGAGTATTGTATCAATTTTATTAGTTTAGTAGATTACCCTAGCTTATGAAGGCAGAACGCTATTTCATTTCCAGATTTCAGCTCAATAATATGTTATGATGGAGAGGGTCAAGGTGTTACCAATTAAGACTAAATCACTGTTGGAAGATTAATAGAAAATTCCCGCCCACACACATAGACATAACCCTTTATTTGGAGATAAAGCTGTGAAATATCACACAATTCCGCCCGTGGCAGGATGCTATACGATATTTTTGAGTCGTTTAGTAGCACAATGGTCAGGGCATTCGAGTGTGTGGGTGGTAGGAAGTCATCAGCAAACACTCGTATTAGTATTCCAGCTTGAAGTGGCTTCCTCACCCCACCACCGTGGAAATGAGGGCCAAATCCTCTCCTCTTTATCGCAATATTAGCAAGTAATATATGTACTGAGAAGCCTTGATAAGCAATAGGAGAGAAGAGGTAGGATGGAGGGTGGGGGCAAATGAGGTGCTTACTATCTAACTGGCCGCCCTGACGCTTTTTGTCTTTTCTCCTTTTCTATTAGTCTCTGTCCCTTCTTGCCCGCCTGCTTCTACTCTGCTTTGCTTGCTTGCCCCTGTTTTTACTACCCTTATTCCTTCCACTATGTATGTTCTATTCCCTTGTCTTTATCTCTCTCTCTTATAATTCTCTTCATGTACTCTACTTGTTCAACCAGCACGATACGCCCAAGCATTAAAAGATATACCACTGTAATACAATCTCTTTTTTTTCCACTCCAAACTACTTTTGCGTTTAGTGTCTAACAGATAAAGAGTCCCATTCATTTTCCTCCACAGTACAGGTTACTTGGTAAACAATTTACAGTATTCAAGATACCAGATACATAGGCTACATGCTCCTTTTCGTAAAACATGAGAAAAACTTAACCAACGTAAATTATAGTGAGTGATGTAAAATTCGATTCTCAATAATAATAATAATAATAATAATAATAATAATAATAATAATAATAATAATAATAATAATAATAATAATAATAATAATAATAATAATCCCCTGCGAACCATATGACCTTGCCGCGCTGAGGAGGCTTCAGTGTCCCAATGAAGCAGATAGCTGAGCCGCAGGTACAACCATATCGGTAGGGTATCTGTTGAGAGACCAGAATAAGGAATGGTTCATCGAAAGGGGGCTAGCAGCCTTTCGGAAGTTGCAAGGGCGGCAGTCTATATGATTGACTGTTATGGCCTTGTAATAATTTTCAACATGGCCTAGCTGTGTTGATACTGCTACACGGCTGAAAGCAACGGGAAACTACAGCCGTAACTAACTCCCGAGGACATGCAGCTCTCTCTGTATGAATGATACTGATAATGGCTTTCTCCCGGGTAAAATATTCCGGAGGCAAACTAGTCCCCCATTCGGTTCTCCGGGGTGGGGACTACACGAGAGGCGGCGATCATCAGGAAGATGGATACTGGCGTTCTGCGAGTCGGAGCGTGGAATGTTAGAAGTTTGAATCGTTGTAGTAGGTTAGAGAATCTCAAAAGGAAGACGGATAGACTAAAGTTAGTTGTAGTTCGTATAAGAGAAGTACGTTGGCAAGAAAAAGAAGATTTTTGGTCAGGCGACTTCTGAATTATCAACACAAACAGGGGAAATACAGAAGATAGTTTAATAATGAATAAGAAAATAGGTCAGCGGGTAAGTTACTACGACCAGCATAGTGAGAGAATTATTGTGTTCAAGATAGACACCAAACCAATGCGCACCAGAATAGTGCAGATCTATGTGCTTACTAGTTCTGAGGATAATAATAATAATAATAATAATAATAATAATAATAATAATAATAATAATAATAATAATAATAATAATAATAATATGTTTTATTTTTTCTGGCAAAGTTAGGGCTCTACTCCCTTTCTTACACTCAACCAGTCTTAACATAGAACACTTAATAATAACTACTGATGATCATAATATGATAATGTTAACAATAGAAACAGTAATAGTTTAATAAAAGTAACCACACTTAAAAAAATCATATCTATATAATACACATCGTACGTAGAGTACATTAAAACATTTATGAATAATGAGTACTAATTATAACTACTACTTAAAAGGAAGATTAGAAAATTTATACGTTTCTACAGTGCACTGAAATATCGCCTTCAATGAGAGGTGAAGAGAAGGATTAGAAGAAGAAGAAGAAGAAGAAGAAGAAGAAGAAGAATATCTGTGAAAGAAAGAGGAAAATAATGATGAAGAGGCGGTAGGAGGTGTTTTAGGTCATAATTTGATGATTCATTCATGTTTACCTAGTATTTCGGCACAGGCATGTTTAAAAGCTGAGCTGCTGGACATGCTTCTGACGTCCACTGGTAAGAGATTCCATTGTCGGGCTGACGTAACGGTGAATGATTTCGTGTAGATTGCTGTTCTGTGTACAGGAAAGGATAAACACATGGTGCTGCAGGATCGGGTATTTTTGTTATGGTCTGTGGAGAGGAGCTTGATGCGATCTCGGAGATAGGCTGGTTGAGAAGTTTTAAGAATATTACACAAAAAGCAAAGAGTATGCGTCGTTCTTGCGGTCGAAGCCACCCGAGCCGTGTGTAAGACAGTGTGACATGGTCAGCGTAACGAAGTCCACAGATAAATCTTACACAAGCATTCTGAACACACTGTAATTTCCTTCCCCAGCCTACTCCTAGGTTGTTGTAAACTATATCGCAATAATTAAAATGAGGTGATGCGAGTGATTCCACAAGAATTTTCTTTAGTTTAAAAGGGAAAGTGAATTTGAATTTACTGGGACAGTGTAGCGTTCCGTATATTTTTCTGCACACAGATATAGTTTGGCCAAACCAGGACAGATGTTCGTCAAATATTATACCAAGTTTTCTTACATTTTGGCTATACTGTATGGGAGTACCTCTTATGGACCACTGCGGTAATGCTGTTCGATTGAGTTTGCTAAGTAATTTAGGATAACCAATATTTATTGCCTGGGATTTTAATGGGTTTACGTTTATCCGTGATTTTTGGCGCATATATCTGTGGTCATCATGTCTTCATATAGGTGAAGTGTTTCTGAGTGTAGGTTTTCGGGTTTGCTGTGTATATATATCTGTAAGTCATCTGCGTATAAGTGGTATTTACAGTGTTTTAATCCGGAAGCTATGCCATTCATTTACAAAGAGAAAAATTGGGGGCCCAGTACAGATCCTTGTTGTATTTCTACGTCAACCGTACGCCAATTTGAATATTCATTGTTGTTATTAAGTACATACTGCCGGCGGCCGGTGAGATAGGAACTGGTACACTGGAGTGCACTCGCGGAGAAATTTAAACTCTTTTTTTGTTGCTATTTGCTTTACATCGCACCGACACAGATATGTCTTATGGCTACGATGGGATAAGAAAGGCCTAGGAAGTGGAAGGAAGCGGCCGTGGCCTTAATTAAGGTACAGCCCCGGCATTTGCTTGGTGTGAAAATGGGAAACCACGGAAAAATATCTTCAGGGCTGCCGACAGTGGGGCTCGAACCACTATCTCCCGATTACTGGATACTGGCCGCACATAAGCGACTGCAGCTATCGAGCTCGGTTTTAAACTATTTAATTTGGATATAAGTATAAGTATGCCCGCCTGGTGGCCATGATCGTTAAGGCGCTGAAGTCTAAAACGGTCTAACACCGAGGTTAGCCGGTTCGAGTCCCGTTGGTCGAAAAAATTTTCACCATCAGAATGTTGGCCGGCAGGGTAGGGGAGGTGGTGGTATACAATTTCTAATCACTAGATTGCGTGCCAAAAGCCTGGATTAAATTCCAAACCTCTCCGCAGTGCTCATATGGAGTGAGGGCATATGACGCTGTTGATGGTGATTCGTCCGTCGGATGGGGACGTTAAGCCTTGAGCAGACCCCTTGGTGCTATTCGACAGGAGTAGGCTATGTGCCGGCACCGGGTTTCACCCTCTCCCTACTATCATATATCACGTCATTCATTTCATCTCTCATTAACTCCTCTGATGAGGTTGACGTCAGGAAGGGCATCCGGTCATAAAAAACCGCCACGACAAATTCATCTCACCTCATACCCGACCCCGTAGGGAAACGGGACAAGGGCTGGACAAACAAACAATTTGGATATAAGTATGTCTCTGTCAACAGTGTCGAAAGCTTCACTAAAGTCCAGTAACGCTAGAACTGTCAGTTGTTTGTTGTCCATAGCTTGCGTTATGTCATCCGTCACATGTGTTAATGCACTAATAATAATAATTTCGTGTGGCTATTTCTAGCCGAGTGCAGCCCTTGTAAGGCAGACCCTCCGATGAGGGTGGGCGGCATCTGCCATGTGTAGGTAACTGCGTGTTATTGTGGTGGAGGATAGTGTTATGTGTGGTGTGTGAGTTGCAGGGATGTTGGGGACAGCACAAACACCCAGCCCCCGGGTCATTAGAATTAACCAATGAAGGTTAAAATCCCCGACCCGGCCGGAAATCGAACCCGGGACCCTCTGAACCGAAGGCCAGTACGCTGACCATTCAGCCAACGAGTCGGACTGTTAATGCACTGCAAGTGCTGTGTCTCGGTCTTTTTTTTTCTAGGGGTTTTACGTCGCACCGACACAGATAGGTCTTATGGCGACGATGGGATAGGAAAGGCTTAGGAGTTGGAAGGAAGCGGCCGTCGCCTTAATTAAGGTACAGCCCCAGCATTTGCCTGGTGTGAAAATGGGAAACCACGAAAAACCATTTTCAGGGCTGCCGATAGTGGGATTCGAACCTACTATCTCCCGGATGCAAGCTCACAGCCGCGCGCCTCTACGAGCACGGCCAACTCGGTGTCTCGGTCTAAAGCCGGACTGGTGGATGTCGAGAAGTTTGTGTTGAGTAAGATAGTTGGTTATCTGCTTGTGAACTATGAATTCCAAAGCTTTTGACAATATGCATAAGATGCTAATCGGCCGATAGTCACCGACGTCCTTTGCCAGTCGTATTTTCGGAAGCGGGCGAACTATGGCCATTTTCCATATTTCCGGATATGTCCCGTATTGCAGTGAACAATTAAAGATATTCATCAATGGATAAATGATGTGGTGGAGAATTTTCATGAGCATTGTGTGGCCTATATTATCTACGCCCCTAGCCTTGGTCTTGATGCGTTTTGTTGAGTCAAACACATCTTGCGGTGTGACGTGACTGAAATAAAATTTATCTCTGTGTGGCGATTGCGTATTATAATACGTATTAATTGTTTTCTCTTTCACGACCGGATTAATTCCCGATGGCGAGATGAAATGATCTTTTAATTCATGTACGTTAACAGTTAGTTCTACGTCGGGTTTCTGGTTATTGATGCCAAAATATTTCAGAGATTTACACATCGTCGCAGGGCATACGTAAGGTTTAATCAAGTTATGGGCGTAACGTAATCTAGCGCTTCGAATTTTATAGGTCGTTTTATTACGCAGTGTTTTGTAAGTCTGGTGGTTCACTTCCGTTGGGTAGTGCTTGTATCGTCTATGAGCAGCGTCTCGTTTAGCCATTAAGTGGTGAATTTCGTCATGTATCCACGGTTTAGGAGTTCTGGAACCTTTTCCCGTGCGCACTGAGGAAATCGAAAGAATTCATGAAGATATAGAAGATATAATACACTATGTAATAGGTGACGAGAATCTAATTGTGATGTGAGACTGGAATCCAGTGGTAGGCCAAGGAAGAAAATGTAATACATGAACAATAGGAGAATTCAGATTGGGACAAAGGAACGAAAGAGGAAGTCAAGTCGGCTGGTTGAATTCTGCATTGATCATACTTTAGTCCTTTTCAATACTTGGTTCAAGCACCACAAAGGACGGCTGTACACGTGGACGAGAGCTGCAGACACTGGAAGGTATCAAATAGACTTCATTATGATTAGGCAGAGATTCAGAAACCAGGTGTTGGATTGCAAAACTTTCTCAGGAGCAGACGTGGACTTTGACTACAACTTGTTGGTCGTGAAATGCCATCTGAAGCTGAAGAAATAAGAAAGGAAATAATGCAAAGAGATGGGATCTAGACAAGTTGAAAGACAGAGTGTGAGGGATTGCTTCAAGGAACATGTTGCACAAGGACTAAACGAAAAGGCTGAAGGAAACACAATAGAGGAAGAGTGGATAGTCATGAAAAATGAAGTCAGTAGCGCTGCTGAAGAAATGCTAGGAAGGAAGAAAATATCAACTATGAATCAGTGGATAACTCAGGAGACAATAGACCTGATTGATGAACGACGAAAATACAAGAATGCTAGAAATGAATAGGGCAGAAAAGAATACAGGCGATTAAAGAATGAAGTGGATAGAAAGTGCATGGTACCTAAGGGAGAATGGCTGAAGAAGAAGTGCAAGGATGTCGAAGGTTGTATGGTCCTAGGAAAGGTAGATGCTGCATACAGGAAAACTAAGGAAACCTTTGGAGAAAGGAAGTCTAGGTGTATGAATATTAAGAGCTCAGGCGGAAAGCCACTTCTAGGGAAAGAAGACAAAGCAGAAATATGGCAAGAACATATCCAACAGTTGTATCAATGTAAAGACGTAGATAAATTGGTTCTGGAACAAGAAGAGGCTGTTGATGCTGATGAAATGGGAGACCCAATTTTGAGGTCAGAGTTTGACAGAGCTGTGAGAGACCTGAATAGGAACAAGGCACTAGAATTGATGACATTCCCTCTAAATTACTGACTGCCTTAGGAGAAACCAGCATGGCAAAGTTATTCCATTTAGTGTGTAAGATTTATGAGACAGGAGAAGTGCCATCTGATTTTCGGCAGAATGTTGTAATACCTATTCCCAAGAAAGCCGGTGCTGACAAGTTTGAAAACTACCGCACCATTAGTTTAGTATCTCATGCCTGCAAAGTTTTGACACGTATTATTTACAGAAGAATGGAAAGTCAAGTGAAGCTTAGTTGGGAGAAGATCAATTTGGCTTCAGAAGAAATGCAGGAACACGTGAAGCAATCCTGACTTTACGTCTGATCTTAGAGGATCGAATCAAGAAGGACAAACCCACGTACATGGCATTCGTAGATCTAGAAAAGGCATTCGATAATGTTGATTGGACCAAATTTAAGATTCTGAAGGTGATTGTCATCAGATACCGAGAACGAAGAATTATAATAATCAGTCTGCAGTGATGAGAATCGAGGGCTTTGAAAAAGAAGCAGCAATCCAGAAAGGAGTGAGGCAAGGCTGCAGATTGTCCTCCCCCTTTCCAGTGTTTACATAGAACAGGAAGTATACGAATTGAAATAGGAATTTGGAAAGGGAATCACAATCCAAGGAGAGGAAATCAAAACCTTGAGATTTGCCTATGATATTTTTATTTTATCTGAGACTGCAGCAGATCTCGAGAAGCTGCTGAATGGTATGGATGAAGTCTTGGATAAGGAGTACAAGATGAAAATAAATAAGTCCAAAACAAAAGTAATGGAGTGCAGTCGAACGAAGGCAGGAGATGCAGGAAATATTAAATTAGGAAATGAAGTCTTAAAGTTACCAAATGAATATTGTGACTTGGATAGTAAAATAAGTAATTATAGCAGAAGTAATGAGGCCATAAAATGCAGACTAGCACAAGCAAGGAAGAGCTTTCTTATGAAAAGAAAATTGCTGACTTCAAACAATGATATATGAATTAGAAAGATGTTTCTGAAGACTTTCATCTGGAGCGTAGCATTGCATGGAAGTGAAACATGGAAGATAACTAGCTGAGAAAGAAAGAGAATAGAAGCTTTTGAAATGTGGTGTAACAGAAGAATGCTGAAGGTGAGATGGATATATCGAATCACAAATGAAGAGATACTGAATCGAATTGGTGAGAGGAGATCGATTGACCTAAATTTGACAAGAAGAAGAGGTAGAATGATAGGACACATCTTAAGACACCCAGGACTTGTTCAGAGGGTTTTGAAGGAAGTGTAGGCGGTAAGAACGGTAGGGTAGACCAAGGTATGAATATGACAAGCAGATTAGAGCAATGATGCAATAGTTACGTAGAAATGAAAAGGTTAGCAGAGGATAGGGTGGCATGGAGTGCTGCATCAATCAAGTCTATGGACTGATGACTCGAATAATAATAATAATAATAATACAATTATTATCTTTACTTTTTGGTTATCGTGTGTGGGCAGTTCGATTCCACCTTCATCAGGACGGCTTGATTCGAGAACTTAAAAACATCCGAAGAAAAGCAGCACGATTTTTTCTGTGCGATTTCAGACAAACGATTAGTGTTACGAAAATGTTAAAATCTTCGCGCTGGGAAGAATTTGGAGCAAGGAGAATAGCTAGGCCTACTGAACTAAGCGGTATGTTCCGGGCTCTCAGTTGAGATGTGGCGTGGAATGACATTCGAAGACGAATACGCTTCAGTGGAGTTCTTAAAAGTAGGAAGGAAGTAGTATAGGAAAATGAACCTTACCGTACCGTGCTCTAGGAATGTATGTGTGAGGTATTTACGCACTCCTACAGTATACTGTATTTTAGGTTCATTTTCCTTTATACTTCCGCATAGGAAAATGAACACAACGAACATTGTTCTGATGTACTGGACACCCATATGTGGCTGGGAGGCGTGACAAGTCTTAAGGAAAGTAATGGATAGGAAGAGCATTGTCACATACGAGCTATTGTTCCTTCACCGAAGTTGTGAAGATGAAGTTGGTATTCAAGACAACTAATCAGGGCAAGTATTCGTTCTTAAAAATAAGAGTTAAGGTAAGGGTTATTCTGCCCGAAGGCAGGTCCGAACCTCCGCAGAGGTGTTCCTGAGCCGGAGTTTACGTGCGGTAGTGTGGCCAGTTCCTTTCCACTCCTCCATTCCCTTACCCCCCACCAACAGCGCGTGGCAACCCATCCAACTCCTGACCACGAACAATGTTGCTTAACTTCGGAGATCTCACGGGATCCGGTGTTTCAACACGGCTACGGCCGTGGAAATGAGAATTTGGGATTAAAATAATTTAGCAAGGACGTTCTTCGAAAAATTTACAACTTTTCTGAAATTAAGTTAATACTAAGTAAACAACTGATAGGGAATCTGCCATCTGATGACAGCTTTAAATGCAGATCAGTTGTAAATACCTAGGTAAATAAAATAAAACATGAAACCGGAACTTTCCCCACTTCTGCTAATAAAATATAACAATTAAGCTGCCTGCTTGTCAGCTTCAACATTGCGCTCTACTCGTCTAGATGACGGAGACACTCGAAATCTATTGGGTGACCTATTACTGAGCGTTAATCGAGTTAGTGGAGTAAGCATCGATTTTGTCAGAGGATCTTTTTTAAATGTCGACAGTTTACGACTAAGAGATCGATTTATTTATGAAAAATTCGATTACCTCGTTTGGGATTGAACCAACACCTCCTAGATACGAGGCCTCACAACCGTTCTGGGAATGTACTGTGACGTCAGCATCGTGAGGCAAGCTGGAACCTTTTCAGTAATAACACAACAATGAGTTTGGCCATGTAAAGCTGAAGTTAGAAGAGTTTTGATTCGTTTAATGGTGCCAGTTGCTAATACCATTCTACGTAATGGTACTGATGTGTTGCGTACTCAACTGTAAGGAGAATTGCGACAATGATAACGAAGTGCATGCATTAAGTTTCCGACAGATGAGGTTATGCGGCACATGTGTTTACGTGCAATTCCAAGATAAGACTACAGATTTACTAATAACTGAATGGTGAGTAACTATTATTAATACATTCTCACACAATCATAATGAGCATAGGCCTATGATGTATTTAACTACACGCAACAACTGGTGATATGTAGGCATATTTACTCTTCAAAGATAGGCCTATAAGGTTATCTTAGTTCACTATCATGGGATACAGTATTTCAACGGTATTATTATTATTATTATTATTATTATTATTATTATTATTATTATTATTATTATTATTATTATTATTATTATTATTATTATTATTATTATTATTATTATTATTATTATTATTATTATTATTATTATTATTATTATTATTATTATTATTATTATTATTATACGAATTAGATAAACCACCTACAAGAGCTTCTGATGTAGACCGATTCACTCTGTAAATGCACGAATTTCTCTCACGGTGCTACATTATTTTACATGTATGTCACAGACATTTCAAAGTCAGTGATATTTTATGGGAAGTAACTGGCAATGCTCCTCAGGAAAAACATTTAACTACTCCTCTTCCAAGATCACACCTGTCAGAGACTGCAACGCCTTATATCTTTCCAAACTGCCCATCATATTTATCGTCACATTCTGGCAGGTGAAGAGAAGAACCAGGCAAACAAGTAGAATAGAGAGAGAAGCAATAAACAGAGCTATTGCAGATAGTATTATCAACCATATCTCATACACAGAATTTCAGTCCACAATCTTACACAGCTGGAAACTACAATAAACAAGTTGTTACCTGATGGTTGTTGTACTGTGATGAAGAGAACGTAAGTAATTTTTCTGTACGTGGACACATCAAGGAAATCATACTGCATAGCATATGCAATCATGGAATAGGCCATGGCCTTTATTCTAAACGGGTTTTATTAAAGTATAAAATATTTATAATGTATATGTGGACAAAATGACCAATACAAATGCGGTATATTATTTAGTTACAAAACTTCATAGCTGCATTACAAGGAATAAGTGTAACAATGTGCAGAAAGATTCAAGAAATAAGTTAATTCTTGTCCTAGTTGGTGAACTGAACACCGAGAATGATGTCCCCACAGTTAATTTAATACTCACAGTTTAAACATTTCTTAGTTCATAAAGGAGTATGTTTGTGATTTTCTTGTTATTTGTTCAACCTTCTCTCTGATATCTCCTCATGCTTACAAATTTATGGCCGACCCCGTGGTGAAGGGACATCATGCCTGCCTCGTATCCGGAGGCCCGAATTCGATTCCCGGCCAAGTCAGGGATTTTTACCTAGATCTGAGGGTTGGTTCGAGGTCCACTCAGCCTACGTGATTACATTTGCGAGCTATCTGACGGTGAGATGGCGGCCCCGGTCTTGAAAGCCACGAATAACGGCCAGGAGTTTTCGTCCTGCCGAACACAAGACACCTCGTAATCTGCAGGCCTTCGGGATGAGCAGCGGTTGCTAGGTGGGCCAAGGCTCTTCAGGGCTGTTGTGCCGTTTGCGGTTTTTACAAATTTATCAGACATAGTAGCAATTTCATTTTGCCACTTGTCAATACTTTTAAAAGAATAGGCTCCAGTCTGAATTGTAGTCCAATATTAGGACAGAAACTTACACACTTTCTGGAATGCATTAAACAAAAAGTTCGAGGTTTCAAACAGAATGACAAATTAGTAACATCGATGGTAGGTTCAATTCTCATTAAACCATACATGAACTTCAAGGGAGAAAACATTGTAGGCTCATGTGCAAATACTGTCAGTGATGCTACATCAGCCTAGATGTTAGGCCTAAGCTAATATTATACGTGCTAGTTTTCTTTTGATATCATGTAATGTCTATTTAAATTGAAATATGTTTGTAAATTCCTGTCGTGCTGTTAGCAATTCGGCCTAAGTAAGTTAATATTGTATAATGCTGTCGTGTTTTACAACTGTTTGCTGTTTATCTTTAATGGCAGAATCACTAAAATACGGTAATAACGACAGTATAATTCAATATCCTTTAAAATGTAAACGCTATTTGTTAGTAAATAAATTATTCCATTGGCAAGAAATATTAAAATCATGCCTGTGTTTGACCATGTTCCGCGTTTCTCTGCATTGCCATCGCCTCCTTAGTGTGACATCACCACGCTGTTGTTAGGCCTTATTATCTAGGAGGTGTTGATTGAAAGCGCGATCTTGCGATCAGTATTTCGACACTCTACCACTGATCCACACAGGGAGCTACTTTTACATTAAAAGTAACTACACTCTATATTCATAATGTTAAAACGTATTTTCCAAATTCTGTTTTGCTGACACCGAATGCTGTTATAAGAGAAACGATAAAGAAGTCTTTACAAAGCGCTCTTTACTTCTGTCAAACACTAAAAATTCCAATGTATGGGATCCACACCAGGATTAGTTTGTATGAGAACTGGAAAAGATCCAAGGGAAAGTAGCACGATGTATTCTGGGTGATTTTCGACAAACGGGTACTGTTGCGAAAATGTTGCAAAGTAAACTTTGGACTGAGAAGACTTGAGAATAAGGAGACGGCCTGTTTGACTAAGCGGTATGCTCCTAGCTGTCAGTGGGGAAATGGTGTGGAATGACGTAGGTACACGAATGACATTGAGTGGAGTTTTAAAGATAGCTATATGAAGATAAAGTTGAAATTAAAGAGGACAAATTTGGACAAATATGAATTTATAAGAACAAGAATTGGGGACTGGAATAATTTATCAAGGAAGATTTGATAAATTTCCTAGTTCTTTGAAAATATTTAAGAAAAATCTCGGCAAACAGTTGATAGCTGCTCTGCTACCTGGGTGTCAGACCTAAATGCAGATCAATGACGATTTGATTGATAATAAAATGTTGGCCTGTTTACTTGATTTATGGGGTCTCCGTTTAAATGTTCATATACAGAAACTGTGGAGTCCATTAGCACATAATTTTTTAGTATATAACTCTAAGCATTGGTTTGGTTCATACAATCCGAGCAGTCAAACACAATAGGTACTTTACGAAGTATTAAAATAGGTCAAATAGGCAGTGGTTTGCATGATGTACTTAACTGAACACGATGTATAATAAGCGAGGTTCTATCAAGTTGAAAATAATTTAAGTTAAATATCGATAGCCTAGTTAGAAAACCTCGTATCTCACAACGCCCTTCCTATACATTATTTCCCTTAGACTGGTCACGCCTTACAGCTACGTACTGATATGCAGTTCATCAGAACAATTTTCGTTGTGTTCATTTTTCTACGCCGATGTGCAAAGGAAAAATTAACCGTAAATGCATAATATTGTAGGAGTGCGTAAATACTTCACGTAAACATACATTCCTATAGTACAGTACGGCAAGGACCATTCTCATTTAGACATTGGCCTCGGAAAATGAACAAAACGAAAAACATTCTGATGGAGTACATATCCATATGTGGCTGGGAGGCGTGACTAGTCCTAAGCGAAATAATGGATAGGAAGAGAATTGGGAGATACGAGGTTTTCTAATTAGGCGTACATTATACTGTAAAGTAGGATTACGTAAATACGTCATGTGAATATAAGCGTATATAAGGTTCATTTTCCTTTACACATTAGCATAGGAAAATGAACACAACGAAAATTGTTCTGATACACTGTATGTTCATGAGTTATGTGGCTGAGAGGCGTGACCAGTCCTAAGAAATATAATGGATGAGAAGAACATTGTGAGATACATGGTTTTGTTTTCTCACTGTTTTATGGGCTTATAGTCCGTGGTCCAGGAGCATGTGATGATCCCGACGTTCCACCGAAGACTGCGTTCGGTATTTTCAAGGTTTCCGACTGACTTCGATAGCAGAGAAGCTCACAGTGGAATGAAGTGGTGTTGCAATTATTCCACCTCTTTTGATAGTGCAGGCTACAGTGCGCTGCTCGCCTATTGGTCCGCCATGCTAGAGGGGCGTTTGCTGATTGACTGTTACTCAGCCAATTATTGAATCATGAAGGAGCCCGATCTAAATCGACCTGTCTTGGCGGAGACAGGCAACTGATCGCCCGTTGCCTTTTTTCTGGTCTGCCGCGGCCATAGTGTCTTCCGATTTAAAGCTTTCAGGAGTGGAAAGCAGGCTTAGTTTACCCATTCAGATTACTCTCTGTGGTTGAAGCTGTTGGTGTGCTTCAGGATTTCAACGGTTCCGTTTCTAGCTGAGCATGATATGATACAGTAGTTGACAGTACTTTGGTGTCGCTGTACGGTATGTCATGGCCTTCTAACAGTGAGTATTCAGCGACTGATGGTCTCTCTGTTTGTCCCACCCGGATATGTCTGTTATGCTCCTTCAACCGTGTGGCGATGCTGCGTTTGATAGTGTCTATGTATACCTGGCCACAGCTGCATGGGATCTTGTAGACCAGGGCCTCTCAAACGCCTAAAATCTCACGCATGCAAAGTGAGGCGCAAAGTTCCTGTGCACAGTGCATCGGTCCCACTCGGCTCGGCTCGGACCAACGCTTCGTCTCTGGGCTACTCGACTAAGCTCGGCTCAACTCGGCTAAACTCAGCTCGGATTTGGAGCGCTACGGAGGAAGTGAGGAAGAGGGAGACAGGCGGAGCGAGCGAGACAGGCGTGGGGAAGGAGAGAGACAGCGCTATTGCTCTAAATCGAGGAGTGGGGATCTGCAATCTGGTCAACGAAGCGAAGTCGCCTTTTGCACCTTTTGCTGTGGAGAGAAGATGGCGCTTGTCTTTAGCAGACCTTAGTAGTTCCTGGATTTTCTTCGTTGGCTTATTACAGGTTTTACACCATGCGACTCCGGTAGCCTTCCTATTCTGTCAGTTGTTTTCCCTATATACGGCAGAATGACTTTAGCTGCTGGCCGCTCCTCTTCTTTCTCTCTGGTTATTGGACGTCTGGGATGGAGTGTTGACCGGACATCTTTATGGCTGTACCCTTTAGCAAGTAGGGCCATTTCGATGTGGCTGAGCTCCTCGTTTAAGTGCTGAGGTTGACAAATCCTCCTAGAACTGTCGGATAGCGTCTTAATCACTCCGTACTTTTGTCGTGGGTGGTGGTTGGGTGCCTGTGTTGATCGGCTTGCGGTGCATTGTGTGTCCCAAGTACAAATCGGCCGTCTTCATTACAAGAACATCGAGGGAAGGGACTTTTCGTTCGTTTTCTGTCTCGATAGTGAACTGAATATTGGCGTTAATACAATTCAGATGCTGTAGAAACAGCTGTAGTTGTTCACGTCCGTGGATCCAGATCACAAAGGTGTCATCTACGAAGCGCAACCACAACTTAGGTTTCAGTGGAGCCGTCTCGAGTGCTGTTTGTTCGGACTTTTCCGTAAATAAATTTGCCATTACCGGACTCAAAAGGCTGGGTTTTGTGGCTATAGTTCAAAACCTATATAATAGTACAGTATGTAAAACTTCAAAACTCGCTGTCTTATCCAAACATTTTGTCTGTACCCTTCATCATCCTCTTTCAATCATTTCATCAGTTTTTCCAGCCAACACCATTATATTGGGGTGTTTTAGTTGAAATTTATAATACTAATTTAGTGTTTCAGGTGCAAAAGGTGATTAGTATTTCATCCAGAAGAACCTCGAACTGGATCCAATTTAGAATATTTGGATTAAAATGTAGACGTAGCATAAACGAAGGAATATTTATATAGAGATAAAACTTCAATAATCATTAAAAATGCTCGAAACACAATCCTGGGTTTCAAAAAGATGTGGTTGTTTTGCTGACACAATCTGCATGGTAGATACATTAAGTAATTAGAGAAGAAAGAGAGAAAGAAAAGACAAAAGAAAAGGAAAGAAAGGTTGAAATTAGGAAGGATTTTTTTTATCACCTCCGTACAGGCTATGCAGGCCCTTGGAGGAGTGGAAGATAAAGGCCTCCACCTTTGTTAACCTCGGCACGTGATGGGGTAGAGTTGTTAACTCTACGCCCGGCCGTCTTTGCCCCCAGGAATTTACCTGGTACTCATTTTTAGTGTAGGCTGAGTGAACCTCAGAGCCATATGAACCTCCGGAAGTGGAAATCTCATTTCTTAAATTTTACGACTTCGTGACGGGGATTCGAACCCACGTCCCTCCGGGCGAACCGAGCACGCCTTTACCGCCTCGGACAGGCAGCCACTAAGGAAGGAAATATTAAAAGAAAAAACAATAATTTAATAATAATAATAATAATAATATTGTTATTTGCTTTACGTCCCACTAACAACTTTTTCGGTTTTCGGAGACGCCGAGGTGCCGGAATTTGGTCCCGCAGGAGTTCCTTTACGTGCCAATAAATCTACCGACACGAAACTGACGTATTTGAGCACCTCCAAATACCATCGGACTGAGCCAGGATCGAACCTGCCAAGTTGAGGTCAGAAGGCCAGCGCCTCAACCGTCTGAGCCACTCAGCCCGGCAAACAATAATTTCTGGTAGCCTATAGATAGATTCCACCGTTAACTTGGGAAATAAATACATAAATAAACACATACATAAGTAGATGAATAAATACATATTGTGCCTTATTTATTAGTAGTAATTTATAGGTTCCCTGCAGCTACTCTAACAGATTTTGGATACTGATCGAGGGATTCCCATATAACATCGCATTAACATTTTTACTAAAACATGTATTTATTTAATATATTAATGCACTTATTTTTCCCATAAGTCAAGTGTGGAATTGATCTGACTTCTATCAGGAATTTCAACTGTGGCTGTCATATGGGCAGATAAATTGGTTTCTAGCTACAGAGCGGATATTAATGGTCTTTGTGGTAATGGGGATATCTCTTTTTTGTAACATTTTCGTAAACAGTTTTCTCATCGATTTCGGAGAGCGAAGGACATTATCTTATAAATTGATCCATCTAAACTGATGCTAGTGAACTAACGTACCTATCGATGAACGATCAGGAAAGTATGATAACACTAAGTCGCTTGGATAGATGTAGAAATGGGGGAGGAAGATATAAACAAAGCAAATAGAGTATTTCAAGTATACTGTCGATATAAAATTACTTCGGTGCACATTATGATAGTGAATGAGGGTTGATTACGTGTAATCTCTTTATAAGAGGTAAAGTCTCAATGTTTACACTAATGTCGTCTTCGTAAAATGGTCAGCTTTGAAAGTGCTGGAGATCAAATTTCTTCGAAAGTAGGTAAAGGATGGATAAAAGTTGACGTAGACAACATTTCAATCCCAGAGTAACGTGATAAAAAAATATCTACAGCCTGTTTCCAATCATTTGAACGACTCAGGAATGGAATGAATGAAGCCCCCATCTGGCGGCGAGGATAGGAACTGTGGGGCTGCCGAAGCCTGTCGCTCTCCTTTGGAGCAATGATTAATGAATGACAGATTAAATGCAGTGGTAATGGAGACTGTTGCTAGAACGAAAGATGACAGAGAAAACCGGACTACCCGGAGAGAAACCTGTCGCGCCTCCACTTTGTCCAGCACAAATCTCACATGGAATGACCGGGATTTGAGCCACGGAACCCAGCGGTGAGAGGCCGACGAGTAACGTAATAATGTTTCTTAAAAAATCCCCGTCCGCCTCTGTGGTGTAGTGGTTAGTGTGATTAGCTGCCATCCCCGGAGGTCTGGGTTCGATTCCCGGCTCTGCCACGGAATTTGAAAAGTTGTACGAGGGCTGGAACGGGGTCCACTCAGCCTCGCGAGGTCAACTGAGTAGATGTGGGTGCAATTCCCACCTCAGGCATCCTGGAAATGGTTTCCAGTGGTTTCCCACTTCTCCTCTAAGCAAATGCCGGGATGGTACCTAACTTAAGGCCACGGCCGCTTCCTTTCCTCTTCCTTGTCTATCCCTTCCAATCTTCCCATCCCCATGCAAGGTCACTGTTCAGCATAGCAGGCGAGGGCGCCTGGGCGAGGTACTGGTCATCCACCCCAGTTGTATCCCCCGACTCAGAGTCTGAAGCTCCAGGACAGTGCCCTTGAGGCGTTAGAGGTGGGATGCCTCGCTGAGTCCGAGGGAAAAACCAACCCTGGAGGGTAAACAGATAGTCTAAAGGAGGAGGAGGAGAAGAAGAAGAAATTCCCCGCTACACGGATATGTTTTTGGGTTTAGAAGACGAGAGAGCGAGAACAAATTGTTGGTTGTTTCCCTTTTAGTAGCCTTTTACGGCATGCAGGGGTAGGCCTATAGATCATGCATCCTGTGACGCAACAGGGGAGATAAAGAGTTCCAGTACATCGAAAGAATAATTATTGTATCCACAAGGCTCATGAATTTTGAGATAAAGAAGAACATTCTATACCTCTTAAATATATATTACTAGCATGTGCCCGCGGCTTTGCCCGCGTTTAGTAATTCAACCGTTAGACGTTTCTAAACTATTTATTTAAAAGCACATTAAAATATATTTATTAACTCACATCTTTTTGACGTAAATTGCATGAAAAGCATTATTTTATTTTTATTTTATTGTTACTTTCAATGCTTAAGATACCGGGTTCATAGATGGTACATATAATATTAAAACCATGTAAAAGACCATGTGATATAATACAAAATATATTCTTTCCTTAGAGCTTCGAAATAAACTATATTAATGTCCTTCCATTTGGAGTAAGATGTATACTGTATTGCGTTTGCCTTTCGAACTCTTGAACAATCCACGTACAGTTGACAATGGTAAAAGCACCGTTTTCGAAGATGGAGTCCTACAACTTTAAGCGATTTTCCTATGTCAACATTTCAGATCTCAGTGTGTTGACTGGGCTTCGCATACATACACACAAACACTTCCGAATATTACGGGCTGATGGCTCCTCGTGTCGCGGGCCGAAAATGGCTTCCTACTCAATGGATAAAAAAATTACAGTCCGAGGAATACTACTTCGCCCGCGGCATGGTGGCTTCAATAATATTCGTCATCAGTTTCAGAGCCGCGTTCATTGCAGAAGGAAGGATTCATATTCCTGAGAAGGATAATCGTTGCCACAATCGTCCACCCCAAAATGTTCGAGGGTACTCCAGGTGACTCCAAATTGTTCAAAATCTCTGTCGTGTAGTTGACAGCCTCATCTGTATGACCTGTCGTGTCGAGAGATTTTTCAATTTATAGGAAACCGGATAATTCTTGTGAGTGTTGCTTGTTGATGACGTTGACAGCTTCATGTCTTGGTGCAAGGATTGCTCTGTCACAGCCATTCGTCTTAGGTGAAAACCTTTGCCCACCTAAGACAAACATTTTAGATCTTTGTTTGCCGTAGATTTGGCTGGGAATCGTACACATGGACACAGACAGACATCATGGATTGAAGGAAAATGGCTTCCTATTCCACGGACTTACAATGGCATCCTGACTGATTTATGTATTATTCCTTGTTTATTATTATCACCTATCTTGTATCATATATCGTTGGTTTTCTTTAAAAACCTCGTATGTCCCAATGCTCTTCCTACCCATTATATTCCTTAAGGTTGGTCACGCTTCCCAGTTACATATTTATGTGCAGTCCATCAGAATAATTTTCATTGTGTTCACTTTCCTATGCTACAGTGCAAAGGAAAATGGACCTTACCATACCGTATTGTAGGAATGTTGTTTGCTTGGCGATTTTACGCACTCCTACAGTATAATGTATTTTACACTTTAGCATAGGAAAATTACCACAACGAAAATTGTTCTGATGGACTACATATAAATGTGTGGCTGGGAGGCGTGACCAGTCTTAAGGACTATAATGGATAGGAAGAGCAATAGGACATACGAGGTTTTAAAAGAAAGCCATCGATATGTTTTCTCTAAATGTATAAGTGTCAAACCGTTAGCCCCTTTCTCTACGAGGTTTGGATATGAAGCGAAGTTTTACGACCGGATGACTTTCATGACGTGAACCTAATCAGATGAGTTAATGAGATGGAATGAATGACATTATATACGTATATGATAGTAAGAATGAAGAGGATGAAACCCGGCCCCGGCACATAGCCCATTCCTCTCGAATAGCTCGAGACTTTACGTCCTGATCCGACGTACGAATCACCAGAAACAGCGCCATATGCTCTCACACCAAAAACGGTTTCCTACGCCCTGGACGTAAAATGGCTCCTTGAATATTGTGTTCTCTACCTATCTTATGTATGTTGCCTAGCGACAGCGACTCTATGACCGCGCTCGATAGCTGCAGTCGCTTAAGTGCGGCCAGTATCCAGTAATCGGGAGATAGTGGGTTCGAGCCCCACTGTCGGCAGCCCTGAAGATGGTTTTCCGTGGTTTCCCATTTTCACACCAGGCAAATGCCGGGGCTGTACCTTAATTAAGGCCACGGCCGCTTACTTCCACTTATTAGCCCTTTCCTATCCCATCGTCGCCATAAGACATATCTGTCGGTGCGACGTAATGCAAATAGCAAAAAAAAAAAGCGACTCTATGCATTTAATCTTGGTGACAGCACGTTGGATTATCATATCCCCACGCACGTTTTCCGATGGTTTTTCGTTCATTACTCACCAACGAAAGCGAAAATGAAAATTCCGGCCTAGAGGTGCATTCGGAACCCTTTCCATCTACCTATGTTCAAAATTTCAGATCTCTGCGTGCTGTACATTTTTTCTTGGCATCGCGCACAGACAGACAGACAGACAGACAGACAGACAGACAGACAGACAGACAGACAGACAGACAGACAGACAGACAGACAGACAGACAGACAGACAGACAGACAGACACTTCCTTTTATAATTATTTATTATCATTATCATTATTATTATTATTATTATTATTATTATTATTATTATTATTATTAGCCATCCCGGTGATGTATTGGTAGCGTGCCTGTCTTTTATTCCAAGGCCCGAGGATTTCAATTCTAGAATGAGTAATAGAACGAGATTTTCTCAAGCTCTTAGGTTTGGGAAGAAAGCGTACAGTGACGATGCTGGTCTAATATTCATAGACGAAAACTGGTTGCCGTGGTTAAATGGTGTCGGAAATCGATTATGCTAATTCCAGGCAGAACCCCTGCCCAAAAACATCCATGTTAAATGTAAACCAATGAAATTTCCATCACGACACTATTTTATACGCACACCGAAAGGATAATAATAATAACATTGGTTTTAAGTTCCACTAACTACTTTTATATTTTTCGAAGATGCCGAAGTGCCGGAAGATTGTCTCGTGGGTATTCTTTTATTTGCCGTCATCAAGAGGCTGGGGTAGGCCTACTTGAGCTATTTGGAGGCTATCCTTCTTCTCAGTCTGTGCGACTGGGTGTATGAGTCGCCTTAAACATCATTTCATCCTCATCCCGACGCGCAGGTTGCCTACGGGAGTCAAATCAAAAGACCTGCACCTGGCAAGCCGAAGTCCTCGGACACATCCCGGCACTAAAAGCCAAACGCCATTTCATTTTTACTGTTTAATTCTGATGCTTCTTAGTAGACATCACTATTTTCGTTTGGGGTGCCACCTAGGAAATTGGAATGCAATCTCTTTAGCGGAGAATTATAATAGGAGTTGGCAATCTCTGGGTTATTCTTTTATCGTTGAGTTACCCCTATTCAACTTTCAAATTTAAATCAACAAATCATAGCCCAGCTCGCCATTTTAAATGACTGATCTTTGGTAACCCTCACTTAAGGCAACGAGTGAGCCGGGGTAGTGTCTGATATAGGCGGTACTGTAATTTATCCTAACATGCCAATATACTTGCGTGTGACAACGGGAAGATATCAATATTTCCCTCCACGATGTAATGGTTAGGATTGTGCCACGTTTATTCATTTTAGAATGTGGAGCTTTTCAATTGAATTGAATTTTTATAATGCAGGTTTTTAAGTAACCACCCGAGTTGGTGTAATACCATAAGGAAGTACGAGTGTGGACCCTCATTTTACTCACTCACTTTTGATTTATTGTGACTAAGCTATCTCTAAACTTAATATTTTCCTTCTTGTTTTGTTGCACTAACCTTCTTTGTCTCAGTCACAATAGTATGGCTTATTCAATGTGTCACCAGGCCTTCTGTCCCATTGGTTTTTTTTGTCAATAGCTGACCCGACAGACGTCGTTCTGTCAAAATAATTGACAATGGAACGAACTCAAATTCAGTCTGTAATGCACGCAAAAATCAGAATAATGCAAATGACGAATCATCAACATCGAATGAGTCAATTTTCTACTGCTACCAAAAGTTCGTAATAAACTACTGGAGAAACGTATTTTCATTACCTGCAATGTTAATATCTTGATTGTGAATAAGGAAATGCTCAAATAGGTCACAACATATCACTACTCAGAAATTACCCTGATTGACTGTAACGTAGAGAGGAATTGTTCAGCAGGTCTTCAAAATTCTCCCCCGTTGGATATCAAGTAATTTGATAAGTTGATGGCGTGAAGATAATGTGGGAAAACTTACTCTTCTTTCTTCGTAGGAAATAACTATCATAGAAAACACTGATTACAATCAACACTATAAATATACTATTCATTGAAAAGCTTTAAGGTACACGACATTTTTTGTTTGATTATCTGGCGCGTAAACAAGCAAAGTTGATGGTTTTCCAACACGGGAACAGGCAAAATACAATTGGCCATACGAGAAACATGGGTTTTCAATATTAATGCCGCAAAACGAAATGGAAATGGCTTATGGCTTTTAGTGCCAGGAAAACACTCAATGACTGCCCCTGGGATTTATTTATGGTCATAGCAAAAGCGAGCCTCACTGGAAACTGCAGTCGTTTAAATTCAAATGGTATGTCAGTCGGAATCATAGGGATGCGTGGTATCAAAACGTCTTCTCCTTTATTCTTCCCCGTTAGAATAGTTGCTTCGATCATGTTGTTCAGTAATGTTTTCACCGCTAGCCGTGTGCCATTACAAAGATGCGGTTGGTTGATATTTTGCAACATTATGACCAGTGATCCAACATCTAATTGAAGAATGTGAGGCGGCAATCCAGGAAAATCCAGCGAGTTCAAAAACTCGGGTGAATACTTGACGACATCATCTTGGTTAGTAGCGGAATCAACTGATTTGCATGTCCTCAATTAACCGGAAATTTCATTTTGAATTTTGAAATGCAATTCATTTACATCCATGTTTTTGGCAGCCAATATAGCTCGTTCGCTCAACCAAATTTGATCTGTGTAATTTTGAGCAATGTTTGGGAACACCTCCGACTCTGAAATACCACTCTTATCATATTTGGCACGGTAAAACTGAATAAAACACAAACGATCGTAAATTATATTCTCTATAACTTTTCTTATGTAGTACATTTCGTTAGGACTAATAGCATAAGTATTAAAAATTAAGTTCAGGCGCCTTCCCCTAAACTGCAATTTCCTCCAGGGTGAATAATGTTATTAATAGCCTAGACTGCAGTTTCTTATTCTCCGACTCTACATACCGGTTTTCATTAAATTCTGTTTACCCAGTGGCTTGGCGTTGATAAGGACTTAGCACCTAAAATACAAATCCTTGAATATACCTGTTACCATAGCCGGTACGGTAAAAATGTATGACATAAATGATCGGAAATTGAATCCTATATAACTTTAGTTATATAGTATGTATCGATAGGACCACTAACAACATAAATGTTTGAGAATTAAATTTTAGGCCTTCCCCTAAACCACCATTCACTCAGCGTGAATAAAATTGTTTATAGCCTAGACTGTAGTGGCTCATTCCCTGAATTCACATACCGGATTTTCATTAAATTCTCTTCAGCCATTTTCTCGTGACGCGCGTACATACATACTTGCAGACAGACAGATGGACAGAAATGACGGGAAATTAAAAAGTGCATTTCCTTCTACTGTGGACACGTCCAATACAGAAATACAGTTCTTTTTAAATTCGGAGCAATGTAGAGACAAAACTCCTATTTTATACATCGACGTCTTACTTCTAAAACATCATATCTCCCAATGCTCTTCCTGTCCATTATATTCCTTAAGACTGGTGACGCCTCCCAGCCGTCAGAACAGAACAGTTTTTCTATGCTAATGTGTAAAGGAAAATTAACCTTAAATAGAAAATAGATCATGTAAACAATATCCCTACAATACGGTATGGTATCGTTTCTCGACAATTATTCTTCTAAGTTTTGTATAATTCATTTTATTGAAGTTAATCTGTTTATCAACATCATTTCGCCGCTGCCGATACGAAACCTCCTATGTGAAATATTTTAGCTTAGAACTTTGGCCGGTAAGGTTCTGTCATCTAAGGTGCAATATTGTGTGAATATTGTCAAGCCACACTTTGCGAGTACTAGTAGCCTATATATGATTCATTCATTACATCCCTGACCCGGTGAATGACTGGAAAACAGGTTGTAAGTTTTCATTTTCATTGTCAAGCCATTCTCGCTCTTCATACTGTACGTGCTGCGGGTCAGTATATCTCCAAAAATATTATCACATAGGAGGTTTTGTCCCGGCAAAGACGATTTGTAATTCAATATTTATGATTTAGGTACAGTATATGATTGATTTCACATTCCAGGAAAAATAATTTTTCAACTGTCTCTTGCACATTATATTTCACGTGCTAGACTCTTACAGGATATGGCGGCTGCCCAACACACACGACATTGGTTTCAATCGTAAAACCCGGGGTGGGGTACGATACTTGATCTCCCCTCGATCTTTAGCAATAATAAAGCTTACGGGATCATCATAAAGCAGAATATTTCTCTTTTATTTCATGCAAATTTTCAAAACTCTATCCCTTGGCTATCGTTTTGTTTGTTCTTCCAGGAATGCTCCTTCTTTTGCCTGCTTTTGTAAATGCCCACTAAAGAGATGGGCGGAGAAACGTGCAGTTTTATAGACGTTGGGGTTGATAGCAGGGGACGCTGATGATAGGGTCTGTTATTTGTTACGTATGGAAAAAAGTAGATGGATATATACATACAGGAGGAAAGGCTGCTGAAATCTAAATCTCAGAATTTCTTGAATAAATATCAGTCGTATAGCTGGAGATACTCCAAATATATTTTCGCGTGTCTGAATCAAAGACGTAGAATAGAATAGGGGTACGCTGAATGGAGATCGGATTTGCTCCTTGTTACGGGAAAACACTCTCTTGACTGAGAGTAGGCGCGAAAGGGGTGAAAGTGGGGGAGAATTCCTCCCCTACACTTCAGAGGTCTATATAGCTCGAGTGCAGTTAGCGAATGGAAATTTACGAGCTGAGCAAATCCATGGATCATGCTGGGTAGTCGTGTGGTCCTACAGGGAGATGTTGGCACACTTAATCAGGGCAATATATATCTAAACAACCAGATTTACTTAGGGAAACGAAAAGAATCGCTTATCATTGACTCTCTTATTTTGTTTCACTGTTTCTTAGAAGAATGATTAGCCCAGGTTGTAAACAAAGAGTTCTTGATTTAACGACTCCTGCAGCTTAATAAGGATAAAATACAAATTGCAGATAAATTTGCACCTCGCATGAAAATGAAAACCTACAACCTGTTTTCCAGTCTTTAGTACGATGTGGTCGCCACTCCCAAAGCGATACATAATAATGACTGATAGATGCTATGAAATGGGAATGGAGAGTGTTGCTGGAATGAAACGTAACAGGGAAAACCGGAGTACCCGGAGAAAAAACCTGTCCCGCCTCCGCTTTGTCCAGCACAAATCTCACATGGGGTGACCGGGATTTAAACCACTGTATCCAGCGGCGAGAGGCCGACGCGCTGCCGTCTGAGCCACAGAGGCACTTGCACCTCGCATGTCTACATAAAATGTTACATTAATGCTTTTTATTGATACGAAAGCGACAAAAGTATCAACCGTTCAGAAATCTGCAAGATTAGATTGTGTCTCAATGATCAAATAGACCGCATCGATTCTTCGACATCATTTATATGGAGTCCGTGTTATTTAACATGGTTAATTACAACATAAATTATTTTTTCAAATGAATCTGGTTTATCATGTTTCTGAATTCCTTTAAATTATTCTGTGTCATTTGGCAAACCTAGAATCTCCTGGATCAGATGAAATAAATAAATAGATACGGTACGTTAATAAATAAATAAATAAATAAATAAATAAATAAATAAATAAATAAATAAATAAATAAATAAATGCGTTTACTGACCTTGTAAGAGCCTCCGTGGCTCAGACGGCAGTACGTCGGCCTCTCACCGCTGGATACCGTGGTTCAAATCCCGGTCACTCCATGTGAGATTTGTGCGGGATAAAGCGGAGGCGGGACAGGTTTTTCTCCGGGTACTCCGGTTTTCCCTGTCATCATTCATTCCAGCAACACTCTCCATTATCATTTCATAGAATTTATCACTCATTAATAAAAATCACCTTGGGAGTGGCGACCCCATTGTAATAATAGCCTATATGTGGCCCATTCATCACATTCTGACCCGGTCAATGACTGGAAAACAGGTTGTAGGTTTTCATTTCACTGACCTTGTATCACACGATCGAGGTGTCAGATTTGAAAGAGATACTCAGATACACTGAAGAGCCGAAAAGTTCATTCTGTTTTCCAAGTTGTATGATGTCGGGATGTATGTGATCTTTACTGACAAATTAGTGATCACCGGATACAATTAATTACAACTCAGCCCAACGAAACTCAGGATTCTGTGATATTTCGTAAACAGAACATCGATCATGACATACAAGCAGTGTAAATAGCGACAATTCAAAATGTCAGCACAGGATAGCTGAGGCCGTAAGATAGATGAATGAATGAATGAATGAATGAATAATGATTTTACCAAACATAATGGTTTCTGGCAGAAGGGTTAGCGGTTACAACATTAGCTATTGTAAAATATGCCTAAACAAGCCTTCTCTTGCTGTAAGACTCAAGAACAAAGATATTTTTCTTATTTACAAATGATTGGCTTTACGTCGCACCTACACAAATAGATTTTATGGCGACGATCGGATAGGAAAGGGATAGGAGTGGGAAGGAAGAATCCGTGGCTTTAATTAAGGTACAGCCTTAGCATTTGACTGGTGTGAAAATGGGACACCACGGAAACCTATCTTCAGGGCTGCCGACAGTGGGGTTCGAATCCACTATCTCCCGGATGCAAATCACAGCGGCGCGCGCCTATAACCGCACTGCCAACTCGCCCGGTAATATGATATTTATTGTTATCATTGTCCAATACGTCTGAAAATAGAAAGTTATTAAATTTGTGCAAAAATCATCATTAGCAAAATAAGTTATTATTTCGTATACAGGATGCTCGGAAAGAACGTGAACCGAGTATACGAGCGTTAGAGCGTTGGTCATAGTGATAAGTAACTTGAAAAAATTACGTCGATATCCCGCGCGGTTTCGTTTTATCAGCTGCTGAAGTTAGCCAATCAGATCGCTTTGCGGGAGATTTCAAATGGCCTTCGCAAGGCGCTGTTGCTAAATCTGCACATGGCTTGGTCGGGCTTGAGAGCCACGCCGAGAAATGAGCATCGAACACTAACACACCGCGTATTACAGCCAATGCCACCGTAGCGAGCTTGCTATGGCCGAGCCTATCAGCAGGGAGGTCCTTGTTCAAGACCCTCCCCTGGAGAAGTTTATTTCCTATTTTGGCGCTAACAACAGTGCGAGATATTGACTTTCTTTTTCAAGTTACCTATCAGTACTACCAACGCTCTAACGATCATATGCCCGGTTCAAGGTGTTTCCGGCCAGCCTGTATATAAGTGAAAATTATAACTCAAAATTATAGGATGTTATTAATAACAATGAATGTTATCCTAGAAATAAATGCCCCGACTCATTGGCTGAATGGTCATCGTTGAGGCCTTCGGTTCAGAGGGTCCCCGGTTCGATTTCCGGCCGTGTAGGGATTCGAAAGGCGTCTGATTAATTCCTTTGGTCTGGGGCTGGGTGTACGTGTTTGCCCAATACTCTCCTCTTCAATTTCAGACAACATACCATACTACCAAACCACCACAGAAACACGTAATAGTAATTATATCACTGAACATACGGTTGGTGTCAGGAAGGGCATCCAGCCGTAAACAGTCAAATCCACATGTGCGACGCAGTTCACACCCGTGACCCAACAGGTGTGGAAAAAGTGGTGGAAGGAGAAGAAAAAGAATGTCGTTGGGTTAAAGGCAACCATGAAATGAGTTGAGGAGGTCTACGGTAGAAAGACACACCAGGCTGGGATTTTAGTCACTACAGAATTGATATACAATAAGAAGAAAGTTCAGGAATCGAACCAACAACCTCCAAATATTCCAGGAGAAGTAGTTAAAGGATAGGCCTAAATCGATCATATCTGAGCAGCACAGAAAATTAAGAAGCGAAAATCTTTAGACAATCTGGGAAGATAAGGAAAGATTGGTCAGATAACCTTAAGTTTTGCGTGGTCCACAGTTTCCCATTATCGCAACAATAAAAACAAAATAAAAAAAACCACAACAAATAAATTTTAACCAAAACGAGATCAATAACGTATCGAACATTTTCTTCTGCATAGCAAATGCATCAAAACACATTCAAAACGCATCCACGTGTTTTACTGAAGTTCAAAGTGACAGATTTGTCATACCTGTATTTTTAGTTAATTGCTACTATTTAGAAAAATTATGCTAGATATCAAACCGAATGAAATGCACTAGACTCTCGCTAATCCAACCATTCCTTGGACAGAGGGGTGCCGAATTAGTGAGGGTGCCGGATTACTGAAAATGTCTCAGAAATTGAGTTGAGTACCTACTGTGCTTCATTAAATTCGATGTTATAATGTATCACTCGTAAATTCTAGGAAGAATAACATGACGAAATTCATTCTTGAATTTCCTATGTCATATGCAGTGACTATGATCATGTCTCGAATTTTTTGTTGCTCCAATGAAGGTGCTTGAGGGTGACATGCTATGGCACGCTACCGCTTTACAAGGAAACTGAACCTTGCTGTATCGTACAGTGGGAAGACATCGTTGGCTTACTAAGAAAAGCTTGTAACTCTCAATGCTCTTCCTAACCATTATTTCCGTTAAGACTGGTCACGCCTTCCAGCCACATATGGATATCGACGGCTTACTTCTAAAACCTCGTATCTCCTAATGCTATTTCTATCCATTCTTTTCCTTATGTATGTTCACGCCTCCCAGCCACATATTTATACGCAGCCCATCAGAACAATTTTCGTTGAGTTCATTTTCCTATGCCAACTTGTAAAGGAAAATGAACCTTAAGTGCATTATACCCTAAGAGTGTGTAAATACGTCATGCAAACTACATCCCTACAACATGGTGTGGTAGGGTCCATTTTCCTTTAAACACCCACATAGGAAAATGAACGCAACGAAAATTGTTCTGATGGACTGCATATCCACATGTGGCTGGGAGGCGTGATCAGCCTTAAGGTATATAATGGGTAGGTAGAGCGTTGGGACATACGAGGTTGTAGAAGTAAGCAGTCGATATGTAGTCCATCAGAAAAATTTTCGTTGTGTTCATTTTCCTATGCGATTGTGTAAAGAAAAATGCACCTTAAATACATTATACTGTGCGACTACGTAAACACGTCCCCAAACATTCCTAGAGTGCGGTACGGTAAGGTTCATTTTCATTTACACATTTGCATAGGAAAATGAACCCAAGGAAAATTGTTCTGATGGACTTCATACTAATATGTGGCTGGGAGGCGTGACCATTCTTAAGTGAAATAATGGATAGGAAGAACATTGTCACATTCGTAGTTTTGGCACAAGAGCGACGATATCTCCCAGTATCCAACACTTTAAGGAGAAGTAATAATAATAACAATAATAATATTGAGTTTATGCCCAAATGTCTATCTTTTACGATTTTCTGAGACGCCATTGTGCCGAGATTTACCCTGCATGAGTTGTACGCGCTAGCAAATCTGACGATACAAGGCCGATATTTGAGCACGTTCAAATACCATCGCACTGCTCCGGGATCGAACCCAGCAATTAGGGCTCAGGAGGCCACCGTACTACCCCCAGAACTACTTAGCACGGTAAGAAGTACCAATCTGCGAAGTAAGGTTTCAATTTGTCCCTTCACTGGTGCATATAAAACGATTCCAAAGCGATATGATTTGAGACGTTTCAACACGACTACGGACTGCCCACGACTCTCAGAGATAACATCGTTATTAGAGTCCATGATAAGTCATGTCGGATTTTATTTCCCCATCTCAGTGTTCTCACTGACCTATGCACTCTTAATTATCTATAGCTACTCTATCATTATTGTAACAGTGGCAAAATGTGAGCACATCGGCGTTTCCGACTGCCAGAGTGCGCGCCTCTGACGGCTTTCTGAGCCCAGGTTGGCGCATTCGATTCCGACTCAGTCCGCTGGTACAGTAAGGCGTTCAAATATACAATACTGGAGTTGGTAGGAAATGTAAGTTTATCGGTTTTCAGAGACGCCAATATACCTGAATTTAGTCCCGCAGGAGTTCTTTATCGTGCCAGTAAATTTACCGACAGGAAGCTGACGTATTTGAGCATCTTCAAATACCACCAAACTGAGGCAGGATCGAACCTGCCAAGTTGGGGTCAGAAGGCCAGCGTGTGAACCGTCTGAGCCAATCAGTCCGGCACTTTAGCCATGAGATATTCAGGCGCGGAGGACGCCGGTGACTCGTCTCCTCCTGAGTCATGTCACGGTGAAGCTGTGTTATCATGTCACAGGCGACAATTATCCAAAGTTATTTAATCTACATTTTCTTCTGCACTTCCCAATCTTCATCGATGATGGTGATGTTCATTTTGGACAGCATTCGTGTAAGTCTTTTGCAGGTTGAGCAATATTCTGTTCTCAGGTATTGCGTACTTTTGGCTTTGTGTCTGGTGTTCTAGTGCAATGCGTACATTTTGCATGCCACCTTTACCACATAGAGAGGCGTCCAGGGTGTGGATGGCTGTAGATAGACAAATAGATAGAACATTTGTTCCTGTTTTACATTGAACCAATTAATACATAACATCTGAACTCCTACCCTATTGAACTACATATTGGGCTATACATAAAATATCTAATGTTCTTTCTTTTTTACCACTTTTCCTACACCTGTGGGGTCACGGGTGCGAAATCTTTCTCACATGTGAAGTTCGACCTGTTTTACATCCGTATGCTCTTCCTGACGCCAACTCTATGATGAGGGTTGTAATCACTATGGTGCGTTTCTGTGGTGGTTGACAGTGTGGTGTGTTGTGTGAATATGAAGAGGAAAATGTTGGGTCAAACATAAACAGCGAGTCCCCGAGCCAGAGGAATTAATCAGACGCGATTAAATCTCCGACACGGCCGTGAATCGAACACGAGACCCTCTGAAATGAATCCTCAGTGCTAAGGAATCGGACAGATAAAATATCTATTATGCTACATAATATATATATATTTTACTTCGTAAATAGAGTGTAAAGTACTGACTTTGTCAAATTTGATGATAATAATAATAATAATAATAATAATAATAATAATAATAATAATAATAATAATGAAATGAAATGTCTTATGGCTTTTAGTGCCGTGATATCCCAGGACGGGTTCGGCTCACCAGGTGCAGGTCTTTCTATTTGATGTCTGTAGGTGACCTGCACGTCGTGATGAGGATGAAATGATGATGAAGACAACACATACATCCAGCCCCCGTGCCGTTGGAGTTAACCAATTAAGGTTAAAATCCCCGACCCGGCCGGGAATCGAACCCGGGACCCTCTGAACCAAAGGCCAGTACGATGACCGTTCAGCCAACGAGTCGGACATAATAATAATAATAATTGTACCGGAGATACACCTGCTACGTGCCTTTGAATTGAGCGCCTTTTAGAAGCCCATCTGTGATGTAAACTCTGAACTGTGTACTGGAAGAAGTTTTGAAATTTTGATCTTCAGATGTCTCTACTGTCGACTTATGTGCCCTCTCTGGTGGGAGGACGGTCAATTAATTTACAAAGAAATTAGTATTTTCTAAATTGAATAACCTGAAGTGTTTGCAAAATCGTTTCTTTATGTGCTGAAGTTGTCAGCACTACACAGCCTCCTTCTTCGTGATAGTATTAGCCAATCATAAATTTTGATATTTATTCGGTTAGGCAATCAAAATTGAGGGTGTGTACAGGCCATTGGTCTAGAGAGTTCTGGAACTTTCCCCTCCGCTATAAAAGGTGGGAACTTTTGGGCCATGTTGCCTTCTTCATCGCCCCAGTCTAGAGTGCATACGTAGTGGAGGCAGGGACGAGTTTTGCCCGCCGTCGGAAGGCCCAGCAGCTCAAGGTAATGGCAGATATCTTTTAAATATGTGATAGTTCCAGACAGCTGACTTGAGGGGAAGGTTTCAAAAATCATCCTTAATGTAAGTTTCTAAAGTTTAATATCATCTTTTAAGTCTAAGGACTTTATTCAAATCCCTGCGGGGAAAGGGAATAAAGAGCGTTCTTCCTCTTGTAATTCCCATTCAACTTGGTATGGGGGTGACTATGATTTTCTAAAACATAAAACGTTAACCTTATTTTGGAACTAAATATTTTCACCATCTATTCACCCTCTGTAGTATAGGCTTATCCTCCGTAAATTCGGGCCGTAAGTCCAGATAGGATTCTAAGTGTTTCAAAGTGTATTTCCAAAGAAGTGCAAGTGATTCTCCTCCTAGCATTTTGTTTATAGCTGATTTTTTTCTTTTGACCACTAAGGCCATTAGAATGGCTAATTTTTGCCTCTGTTTAATTTCTAATTACCTATAGTATATTGTGGATCTGACTGTCGAACTGAAATGACAGTGGACATTGTTGTCAAAGGGATCTAATGAATAATTTGGATTAGAAACTTGTGTTTTTGATAGGCTGGATTATTGTAAATTTTGGAGCTCAGTCTTCCAGAGAATAATTCAGTGGAGCAAATTGCTCTTTGAACTACTGTAAATTTTGAGTTACAAAAACCCCCTGCGTGTGGGGGACGCACATGTAGAATACACCCGCGGTATCCCCTGCCTGTCGTAAGAGGCGACTGAAAGGGGCGACCAAGGGCTGACTGAATTAGAACCATGAAACTAATTTTGAATCGTACCATCACGCGGGGAACACCATAGGTTGCCTGTACTTGCGAGTAGTACCACTAAATTTGGTACGACATAGGTTTGTGATTAGTAGCAGTAAAAGCCTGGCCTGGTGGATTCCAGTACCCGTGCGTCGTACTCATGTGAGCAACACCGCGGGTCTGGGCGTAGCCTGTGAGTTGTACCACTATATGAGCAGCACCGTGGGTCTGCGTTGCCTGTGATTAGTACCCACTATGTGAGGAACACCACGGGAATGCCGGCGCCCGTGTTTAGTACACCTAGGTGGGGAACCTTCTCGGTTTGCGTTGACTCTGAGTTGGGCCATTGTGTGAGACACACCATAGGTCTGCGTTGCTTGTACGTATTGCAGTACTTGTGAGTAGTACCATCTTTTGTGGAACACCGTGAGTCTTCGCTGCTTCTGATTAATACCCCAACATGACACATACCATGGTTCTATTTTACTCGCGACATGTACCATTCTGTGGGGCCTTAGACATGGAGTTTGCAACCCCCTTTAGACACCAAGCATCATTGTGCTTTATAAGTGGTTCCTTGGTCGGTAATAATGTTAGTTTCGATCTGTTTTGAGTCTGATCCACTGGTTTTTGTTTGTTTGTTTGTTTTGTGTTTTGTTGGGTTCCTGTCCATCCATTCATTCTTCATGACATCTTTTATTTTTATTTTGGTCAGTGGATGCCTTTGAATTTTTTTTTCTTTCGTTTCGTACCATTAGGGGCCGATGACCTTCGATGTTAGGCCCCTTAAAACAACAAGCATCATCATCATCATCATGAGTTACAAAACTCATTTCTTCGAAATCTTCTTGTCTACAATTTTCTCTATAGTAGGCTACCTGTCTGGCTCCATGGCTAAATTGTTAGCCTGCTGGCATTTGGTCACAGGGGTCCCGGGTGACAGGTTTGGGAATTTTAACCATAACTGGTTAATTTCGCTGCCACGGGGGCTGGGTGTACGTGTCGTTTTCACCATCATTTCATCCTCATCATGACGAGCAGGCCGCCTACGGGCGTCACATCAAAAGACCTGCACCTAGCGAGCCGAACTTTTCCTCGGACACTCCCGGCACTAACAGCCATATGCCATTTTAATTTTTCTGTAGTACCTGATTGTTTCAGGATTCAAATCCGTATTGTTAAAAGCTTACGAGTTCTAAAGAGAGAAAAAAGTAGGGAAAAAGTACAATTTCAAATTTTTGTGTTTAAAAATTATGCTATCATCTCTTCTCTGTCCACTCATTCAACCTGGCACCTTCTTACACCTCTGCAAGCTACGGTATCCCCGTAATAATAATAATAATAATAATAATAATAATAATAATAATAATAATAATAATAATAATAATAATAATAATAATAATAATAATAATACTGTGATCAAACCTGAAATACTATACGCGAGTGAAACACTGGATCTCCACAGGAAAACAGTACTCGAAGACATCCTGAAAGAGGAACGTAAAATCATCAGAAAAATTCTCGGCCCAAAACTGACTGACGAAGGATATAGACTGCAATCTCGTACAAAAACCGAAGAGCTCTCATACCTTGCGGCCGACATCAGAAAAAGACGCCTGAAATTTTACGGACACATCAAACGCCTTCCAGAAAACAGACTGACAAGAATCTTACTTGAGGCAACAGAAAACATCAAAACAAATAGGTGGACAACGGAAATCCGCCACGACCTGGAAAAATCAGGAATCAAAGTGGCCGACAACGCTGACCGAACCTGATACAGAACGAAAATTAACAAGTGGGAAGTAGAGTCAGAGAGAAACCACAAGAAGAAGACAGGAGCTAAGTGGACAGAAGAACGAAGAACCACGATGAGAGAAAAATTGAAGGCTGCCTAGCAAAGAAGGAAATGCACAACTTCTAAGTGAGCTTTCGTGATCAGTTGTCTGGTCTTTTTCGCATCTAATAATAATAATAATAATAATAATAATAATAATAATATTAACAGTAATTCTTTTCCTACCGCTTTTCCCACACCTGTGGGGTCGCGGGTGGGAACTGCGTAGCACATGTAGATTTGGCCCTGTTTTATGGTCGGATGCCCTTCCAGACGCCAACCCTATATGGAGGGATGTAATCAGTATTGTGTTTTTCTGTGGTGGTTGCTAGTGTGGTATGTTGTCTGCATATGCAGAGGAGAGTGTTGGTACGGACACAAAATCACAGTCCCCGAGCCAGATGAATTAATCAGAAGCGATTAAAAATCCCTGACCTGGCCGGGAATCAAACCCGGGAACTTCTGAACCGAAAGCCAGTACGCTGATAATTCAGCCAACGATTCGGACAATAATAATAATAATAATAATAATAATAATAATAATAATAATAATAATAATAATAATAATAATAATAATAAATCAAACAGTCGGTCGATGGATCGATTATCCCAGTGGGATATAGGGCCTCCACGATTCATTCACCACTGATCTGCTTTTGTGGCTGCTGCCTAGACTGCAGATTTCCTATCCGTTCTTTACCTAGTCTGATCTTTAATAATTTCAAAGAAGTGGGATATTTATCGAACATCTCCCTTGTTAAATTATTTCAGTTCTAATTCCTCTTTTTACAAACGAAACTTCCACAGTACTCTGTTCTGGGCTAACTCTTTTGCCCCTTGCCATGTCATGTTGACTGCTGCCAGTTCGTTTGTGGGTCTCCTCCAGGTCTACCGCGCTTCCCCCGGCCTTGCGCATTCCATTCAAGGACTTCGCAATTGATCCTTCTTCTTGCTCAGAATGCTCCCAGCCCACTTTCATTTCCTCTTCTTGATCTGCTCGCCTATTACTATATGGTGGTTACTTCCCAGAGCTGGATGTTAGGTATCAAATCTGGCCACCATATCCCTTACATGCCCTTCAAGCACCTATTCAAAAACGTCCGGAGTTTGTTGGTCACATATTATCTTTCTGTCACTTTCCACAATTCTCACCCACACAGCAGCACTCATTTAACAATGCTGTTAAATATCCCTAACTTGGTGCTACGGCGAAATTGTTAAGATGCGAAGGCACCCTTTGGCTTGCTGATGTGTTTCTTAATATAAAATATGGCCTCACCATTTGGCGTGATGGAGTTGCCGAGATAGCAAAATATATCTGCCTGTTCTACCTGCTGCTCTTCCAGCAAATGCTTCTCCGAAGATGTTGAATTGATATGCATTTCCTTGGTCTTCCTGCCATTAATTTTGAGACCAGTACTTTCGTCTACCATTTTTTATGGACTCCAGCTTTTGTGATATGTTCCTATAGCTTTGAACGACCAGATATAGGTCGATAGTCCAGGTCTTCAAGGCTGGATTATCGCTTCCACTGTATTTTATGGTCAGTGAACATTGCCTACTCCATGACTGTTATCGAGTACCATCAGAAACAAGATCAGTGACAGCAGATTTCCGACATCAGTCTTCGATGCTGTCATGTATAGGAATCGTACATGACCTTCGTCCGATTTATAATCTTGTCTGATAACCCTAAAGTCTTCCTAGCTTTCCACATTTGACTTCGCTTGATGGAATCGAATGCTTTCTCAAACTCCACAAAAGCAAGATGCAGAGAAGGCTGGAATTCCGTGACCTCTTCCGTGATGATTGTGAATCTGAGTGTGTTGATGTGGTCTGTGCATGACTTTCCTCTTCTGGATCCTGCCTATTCCGACCTCAGCTGTTCATCGATCGGCTTATTAATCCCATTGAGGATTATCATTGTGATGTTTTTATCCGGGATGGACAGAAAATTTACGCCTCTCCAATTGTTGCATTCATATAGGTAATAATAATAATAATAATAATAATAATAATAATAATAATAATAATAATAATAATAATAATAATAATAATAATCTAAATCTACAATAACGAATTATTATTTATCAATTAATTTTATGTAAATATTTGAGCTTTCTACAACAAAGAAGGCCCATATGGCCGACTCCATGGCTAAATGCTTAGCATACTGGCGAATAGGCCATAGAGCCCCGGGTTTGATTCCCGGCAGGGTAGGGTATTTTAACCTTCATTGCTTAATTCCAATGGCTCGGGGGATGGGTGTGTGTGCCATCTTCAGCATTGGAATTCAGCTTAGGTAGGGTAAAATCCTCACAGATGCGCAAGAAACCGATACAGTGTCAACTTGAAAGACTGCACCAGGCCTTTTTCGAAGGCCACACGACCATATTAAATTTTACATACTAAGCATGACCTGGGATAAGCATGAACTATGCGGAGAAATAGGTGAGCACTGCTACTACTCTACTCCTTACTTTTAATATAAATATCGACAAGAAGAACAAGAAGAACACCTGCTTTCGTTTACGAGCTCATCCCATAGACTGCATGTCAATAGAATTTAATATGATATTTTGCTCTTCTGGAAATAAAGTTGGTGTATTTTATGTTTGACGAAATAATTTAATTTTGCAATAACCTTTATTCTCCAAGTCTGTCTTGTTGACTCATGACTTCTTTGTTTCTTCTAGTTTGAGATAATCCTGATTATGCACACCCCTTCCTCCCATTATGGTTGTGTCTACGTCGCATGTGTGCTGAGATGAGGCGAGGGTAGGTGGAGTTGAGGGAGGGACTCCGGGTCCAGTTTCCGGTCGGGCGCCCCCGGAGTGGAGTACGATAACAAGGCCTGCTTATTCTGTTAGTGCTAGCTTGGACATTCCACAACCCTTCTCTTCTCAGCTCACAACCAACCCCTTCTGTTTTAAGGACTGCTTGTAATGTGACCGGAACGGAAGTGATAAATGTCCAGCCCTCTCCTCTTTCAACCTCCGTTACTGTCGCCTTCTCCAAGTCCCTCTCCTCTACTTTTTATTTGGGCTCGTTGTGACCTCTCATTTACAAGATCCTGTGGCTCATACACTGCTAGCTACACTGACAGTGAAAAACGCGCCATGTTTTCGTACCTTATCCTTAATCATCATAACAGATTCTTTAAAACAATCTCAGAGACCAAGCTAACTTCTATACCGTCCACTAAATAAGATTTGTGTCTCTTACTTCAAGGAAAATATCACATCGTCGCTCTTCCTATCGATTATTCTCCGTAAGACTGGTCACGCCTCCCAACCACATATGGTAATGCAGTCCATCAGAACAAATTTTGTTGTGTTCATTTTCGTATGCCCATGTGTAAAGGAAAATTAACCTTACTGTACTGTACTATACGAATGTATGCTTCCATTACGTATTTACGCACTCCTATTGTATAATGCATGTTAGGTTCATTTTTGGTTACTCGTCCGCATAGGAAAACGAACACAACGGACATTGTTCTGATGGGCTGCATATCCTTACGTGGCTGGGAGGCGTGACCAGTCTTAAGGAGAGTAATCGATAGGAAGAGCTTTGTGGATTACAACCTTTTACCGGGGAAGCGACGACATGGAATTATCAGAAAAATATTGGGATACTCTAAAGAATGTCTACGAACAAACTAATGTAATCTGTATACAGGCAATGAAGGCCCCTCCAGGTGTGGAAGATATGATGATGCTTGTTAAGGGGCCTAACATCGAAGGTCATCGTATCTTCAGCCCAACAAAGAAAGAACCAAGGTGTCGTCTACCGAGTTTCTTGAAATGTTGATATGTTTTATCAGCCCATAAATCAATTATACATATTTTTTTCATACATCCATCTTCATCGTGAACTGTTAAACCTATGTGATTGAAGTAGGTTCATGTACAACGCTCTGTTTTCCATCAAGCTTTGTGGTCTCTTCTAGATCTACACTACAATCTAAGTCGTATTAGTCTCTCTCAGTTTCATTTTCCCCCCGGGGCCCATTCTATTATTATAGTACACATTTTTCACATAATACCCATATTTGTGTAAGAAAACTCAATGTCAAGGGTTCGATGCCAGGACACGGCAGTTGATTGAGAATCATCCTAAACACAGGTGTCCCTTGAAATGCTCAAAAGCGACAAACATCACCAGTTACAGATCAGGCTGTTGGGAGAATGGTCTGGTAGCTCTCAACTGTAACTCACACTTATGTCTGTCTGACCGCGGCCTGGAATTATCGTGCAGTAATATGACGCTTGATCAACGGAATTCAGTTTCGAATGAACATTTTAGACGCATAAGTCATATCACTCTCAGCATCACACTCTACCGCCATTTTCACCCCAGCTTCGTCATCTTACAGCTGATATTGGAATACCAAATCTGTTATTACATGTTATCTAATGATCGTAAAGTGAAGCTGTGGTATACTTATTTTGGACTAGTGCGAAATTGATATGGAGTAGGGAAATCTAGTTACCGCAATTTCCGCAAATTGTATGAAGAAATATCTTAGAGATTCAGAGTAAGTTGTTGATTAAAGCAAAATAATCATGTAAATAATCAATGACTTGAGTAGTCTAAGGCGGATGAACTCGAGGTTTCATTATTTTTAAATCACTCACCATCACATCCAAAAGTTATAAAATTTCGAAACATCTGTTCACCGCTCATCTTGATGACATATTTAAAATATTCTTTTTCTTCGAGAACTTCATTACTTAATTGTTATGCATGCAAGTTTGTAAAATTTGAATTACAAAACAGTGACAGTATATCATTCTTCCGAGCATCCTCAGGAAGAGGGTGTATTTGTTGTATAACGCCCTACTTTCAAAACACTTAAACCACCATCTTATTTAAAGATCTTTACATAAAACTACTACACATTCTATTACGTTTTAGTTACTCAAATAACTTCCTCTTTGACTTCTTGGAGATCTACACTATCGCCAAATAAGGTAGACCCTTAACGCATTGCCTATCACCAAATAAGGTTACCAAATTTTGACATTTCACTTCTTTTTTTTAGTATGATGGCTTCCATTCACAAACCGGCATCTAAAAAAGAGCAACAAAATGCAAAGACTTATCGTATTATTTTCGTACAATATTCAAGCCTTCATTTATTAGAACCCTGTCTTCCAAAACCATAAAACATGCTTTTAAAGGTTGTGGTGTATTACCATTCAATGAAAAATGCAAATTCTCAAGAAAAACTTGCTCAGTCCCTGTTAACAGAACGACCAGTAAGCCCCACTTCCAGCATCTGAGAACAATTCTTCCCCAACGCCAACCACTGACCACCTTCTCATAAGCCCCTCTACCCCTACAGGGAGGAGCCCCAGCACCGTGAAGAAAAAAAAAAGAACCCTCAAGCAGAACTTATGACCACATTAAGAACACTATCCAAATCAAACGCTGAAGTAGGTGAAGTTCCATCTTCGATAACAGTGTCACTTCCAAAAGAAAGAGCTCATGAGAAGCAGCCCATCTTGGTCATCCAAAAAGCTGGTAGGCCTGCCTCGGGAAAGAGAAACACAGAAAAGACTACATCAAAATATCATGAAAGTCAGGAAGAAGACTGAATTTGTGGTTTATGTGGTGGGATATTTTCCGAAGACAGCAAGAAACAGAGTGGAAGAAAATAGATCCAGTGTTATTTTCGTAAAAATACTTACATTGAACTTCGCCAGAATGAAACAATTTTTTTTTGTTATTGGCTTTACGTCGCACCCAGTGTTATTTTCGTAAACATACTTACATTGAACTTCGCCAGAATGAAACAATTTTTTTTTGTTATTGGCTTTACGTCGCACCGACGCGGATAGGTCTTATGGTGACGATGAGGGAGGAAGGGGCTAGGAGTGGGAAGGAAGCGGCCGTGGCCTTAATTAAGGTACAGCCCCAGCATTTGCCTGGTGTAAAAATGGGAAACCACGGAAAACAATCTTCAGGGCTGCCGACAGTGGGGTTCGAAACCACGATCTCCCGAATACTGGATACTGGCCTCACTTAAGCCAATGCAGCTATCGAGCTCGGTCAGAATGAAACAGAATTTGATCTTGTTTGCATGTGTTGTCAATGTACAATAGTAATGATGAAAGTTCACGCTAAACTTGTAACGCAGCGCAAACATTATTTGTAAATTAATGTTGTCTACTTTACCATGTTAAAATTTTACTGTCACCAAATTAGATGTGCCCTATCACCAAACTGAGTCCTTTATCACCAAATAAATTTGCTTAGTTGTTAGGAAATTAAATTTTAAATAACCTATGTTAGAGTATGCTTTCTTAGACCGGTGGTATTTGAAGGTGCTCAAATACGTCAGCCTCGTGTCTGCAGATTCACTGGCACGTAAAAGAACTCCTGCGGGACAAAATTCCGGCACCTCGGTGTGAATGAAAACCGTAAAAGTAGTTAGTCGGACGTAAAGGAAATAATATATTAGAGTATGCTTTAATCATTTTCATTGATTAGATCTTGTAGGGCAAATGTTGTATCAAGTAAGTTTTCAAACAAATGTATGTGCCTTAAAATAAGCATCAGCGAAATGTATCACCAACTTAGGTACCTTTACCCTATGGGATTTGTTTCAGTCAGGTAAAAAAAAAAAAAAAAAAAAAAAAAAAAAAAACACCTTTGTCTCCCGAGTAATCTGGATCCTGTGCGAGGAGTTTTTAAAGTTATGAATAGGCAGGCCGCGTGGTTTGATCTAACCCTTCACGGCTCTCTATTTTATTCAAAATATATATACTGCCTGGCTCCAGGGCTAAGTGGTCAGATTCTTGGTCTTCGGTCCTCTGGCACCGGGTTCTATTTTCAGCTGGATCGATGTATTTTAATCTTAGATAGTTAATTTCCTTAGCTCGGAGACTGGGTACTTGGTAACTTCTAAAATGTTATGCAAAATATTATTTCCAAGTTTCATGTTTCATGCGGTTTTCCCGTGCGAGGATTGATTGCGGAAATGCAGTTATTAAATATTTCACAAACATCCAATTTTTTCCGAAAATATTAGTTATGTCTAATTTCAATAAATATCATAAGTTGTACAACATGTAAGTAACAAAATTTTATGTTCAATATTTTTTAACCGTATGAACTATATTAACAGAGGTAGACCTCACAAGGAAATTAAATTATTGTGAAGTTCATCAACGTCGCGCATCATATCTTCTTCTTCTATCGATTTTCCCATACCTTGTGGTATCACACGAACGAACTGTATCACGCATCTGGATTTGGCCCAGTTTTAAGGTCGGATTCCCCTCCTGACACCAACTCTACGTGGAGGGATGTAATCACTATTGGGTATTTTTTCGGTGGATGTTAGTGCAATGTTTTTCTGAATATGAAGACAGGAGTGTTGGGACAAACACAAAGAACCAGACTCCGAGCCAGAAGAATTAACCAGACGCGATTGAAATAAGCGACCCAGCCGGGAGTTGAACTGAGGACCCTCTGAACCGACAGCCTCGACGCCTACCAGTCAGTCAAGTAGTCGAACAACGGCCGGCATCACTGACATAAGAATATTCAGCAACTCGTCAGCGAAGTATTAAAAAGTTTAGTTAGTGAGGAATAAAGTTGTTCAGTACGATTCACTACGTCTGACCGAGAATATACGAAATAAGCTCACCGGAAAAATGAGTCAGCCTAGTGCGCACGCACAGATGGATTGTTAAGCCTGTACAGATGGCTGAGCGAACGAGTCCCGTGCTCAACCGCACGCGCACTTCCTGTACGTGAGCACAATGCAATAGCGATCAGTGAGACATTGATGTTTCAAGTGGACAGTGTACGTCTACATAGGTAGGTGTAAGGATGTGAGAGAGTGGCAAAAGTGGGTAATCGTGATTTGCCGTGCACATGGCCACCAGTAGCTGGATGTGTTGGTGTTTCACAGCGAACTGTTCAACGTGTCTATAAGCATTTGTGTACTACACGCGGTGACGAAACACGACGTCAGAATTGTGGTGTCAGAAAATAATCCTGATTGAGAAGAACTAGAGACGCGTTTCACGACTTGTGAATCACAAGCGCTTCCAAGCCCGAAATGAATTGCTCCAGTCAGAGAATTAAGGTCCATCCCAACCTGTTAGCTAGAGGACATTGCGACAGGAACTGCATGTAATGAACATTTGGAGTCAGTCACCTCACAAGAGGCCATTGCTCACACTGGCAGATAAAGCTACGCGTCTTCAATGGGCTAGAAACAATCGGACGTGGACAGTAGCTGACTGGCGGAACGCAACGTGGTCTGACGAATCACGCTTTTGCCTGTATTCCAATGACGCACCTCGTCGAGTGCACCAAAGGCCAAATGTAACATTTCATCCTGGATGAGTGAGAGGACAGGTTCAAGCCGGAGATGGGTATATGATGTTTTGGGGATGTTTTCGTATCATGGATTGGGCCTGCTCACTGAGGTGACCACTAATATGAACCAGCATGTTTATTTAAATATTCTGAGTGATCAGGTGTTGACTTCGAGTCAATATCTGGATGATGAGTATACTATTGACACCCCAGTTCTTCAATATGACAACAGCAAAGTTCATAGAGCTGGACGCATATGTGACTCCCCACCCTATTATATCTCGACTGGCCTGCAAAATCGCCTGACTTGAACCCCATTGAAAATCTGCGGGACATGTTGGAACAGCGGGCGAAACACCGACATCAGCGCCCCGCAATTTGTTGGAACTACGCTATCAAATTCTCAGCGAGTGGCTTAAGCTGGTTGCGACTTACCTCCTGGACACACTTCCTAATGGAATCCAGGTGGTTGTCAAGTCCAAAGGCGGAGTTACACGGTATTAAATGATTATTGTAATGATTTCCCCAGGGGTGACTAATTTTTCGTCCGCTGAGCATAATAGCTGTTGTACACAAAGAGGAAAATCATGAAAATAGATTGAAGAACCATGCATAGTTTGAGGTGTGGAGGAGCAGCATTTAGAAGTATAAATATTGGACTTCTAATGAAAAAATGGCACGTAGGCCTATAATGATATCGTCGCTCGACCGGTAAAAGGTTGTATTCCACAAAGCTCTTCCTATCAATTATTCTCCTTAAGACTGGTCACGCCTCCCAGCCACGTATGGATATGCAGTCCATCAGAACAAATTTTGTTGCGTTCATTTTCCTATGCCCATGTGTAAAGGAAAATGAACCTTACTGTACCGTACTGTAGGAATGTACGTTTGCATTACGTATTTACGCACTCCTAGTGTAGACCTACAATGCATGTAAGGTTCATCTTCGTTTAATCGTCGACATAGGAAAACGAACACAACGTACATTGTTCTGATGGACTGCGTATCCATATGTGGCTGGGAGGCGTGACCAGTCTTGAGGAGAATAATGGATAGGAAGAGTATTGTGGGGTACAACGTTTTACCGGTGAAGCGACGATATGAAAATGGCCAATTCATGTTTTAATTAATTCAGCTGGAATCACAGGTGTCCACAAGGATCCAACTACTACAGTAAAGTTATACATTTATAACCTACCGGGCGAGTTGGCCATGCGGTTAGGGGTGCGCGGCTGTTAGCTTGCATCCGGAAGATAGTAGGTTCGAACCCCACTGTCGGCATCCCTGAAGATGGTTTTCCGTGGTTTCCCATTTTCACACCAGGCAAATGCTGGGGCTGTACCTTAATTCAGGCCACGTCCGCTTCCATCCAACTCCTAGGTCTTTCCTAACCCATCGTCGCCATAAGACCTATCTGTGTCGGTGCGACGTATAGCCATTAGCTAGCATTTGTAGCCTACATCGTGATTTGCGGCATATTGTGTACATTTTACTTGAATGAATTTCATAGATAATTCGTTTCTGGAAAAAAAGGAAAAATTGTTCGTTGACAAGCTGTTCCATGCTAGGGCAAGTTATTACTGTGTCTGGGAAACGACAACATCAAGAAAATGCAAAACGAACATACAGGTCTACGTTTCCTTAGAGAGAATCCTATTATCAATGGAAAACATTAGTATACTCAAGTATACTGGCCGAGGCGGTAAAGGCGTGCTCGGTTCGCCCGGAAGGACGTGGGTTCGAATCGCCGTAAGGAAGTCGTAAAATTTAAGAAACGGGATTTCCACTTCTGGAGGTGCGTATGGCCCTGAGGTTCACTCAGCCTACACCAAAAATGGCATACATACATACATACATACATAGGCCTACATTATCATTATAGACTGTTATGCCTTTCAGCGTTCAGTCTGCAAGCCTCTGTGAATTTACTAAACGTCGCCACAATCCTCGATTTGTAAAAGTGTTGTGGCCTCATTTAGTTCTATACATCTTTAAATCGTTAGAAACCGAGTCTAACCATCGTCGTCTTGGTCTACCTCTACTTCTTTTACCCTCCATAGCAGAGTCCATTATTCTCCTAGGTAACCTACCCTCCTCCATTCGCCTCACATGACCTCACCACCGAAGCCGGTTTATGCGTACAGCTTCATCCATCGAGTTCATTCCTAAATTAGCCTTTATCTCCTCATTCCGAGTACCCTCCTGCCATTGTACCCTCCTGCCATTGCAGTACCAGGTTAATTCCTGGGGGGCAAAGGCGGCCGAGCGTAAAGCTAACCACTCTACCCCATCACGTGCCGAGGTTAACAATGGTGGAAGCCTTTACCTTCCACTACTCCAAGAGCGATCATGGCCTGTACGGAGATGACTTTGCTTTTTCTTTGCAATTTCTGATTTAATCCGTGTTCTGACATCTGACATCGTCTGCTCTGGTGTGTTTAATAATTGAAAGCTGGTGGCTAAAATTGAGTAGAAAATGACTACTTGGAATTGTACCGCCTTATAATTCGACTGAACCTACATTGTGTTGAGTATTAGTCCTAGTAGTTTGTAGGTGACGTAAAGTAGCGTTATCGGTCTGTAGCTCTGAAATGGATTTAGATCTTTCCGTGGTTTAAAAATTGCATTGATTCTGGTCTCTCAGGTAGAGGTGAAGAAGGAGGTAGGCCAGCTTTCGGTTTTCCGGCCACAGTTGTATAGAAGTTCATTTAATATCCCGTCGAATCTTGCTGCATTTCCGCTTCGCACTGTATACACCCTAATCTGTAATACTTTCTGACAGCGAAAGGTTGAGGATAAGAAGCATGGGGTTGAAATTTTCGCTTTCTCTGTTTGAGATCAGCTCTGACCTTTCTAGTGTAGATGGACAAGAGGTGGTTAGCAGAAGATACCACATTAGTAGGGAAATTATTTCTTAAGTTATGGATGAGAGACCATACTCTCTGAGTGTATTGCATGAAATTATGTTCTTTTTCCTTCTAGCATTTTCTAGGGATTTTTAACAGTTCTTTGGCTTTCTCAGCATATCCATCCTACTGAAATTCAACTCTAAATCGACTTATCTTCTCACTTCATCCTCATATGTACTCATTCCGAAAGCCTCTTTTGTCAGCCGACTTTATTAAACCAACAAACCGTTCTCAGGAACGGCTTCAATCCATTTGATGTTAGCGCCGGTGTTCCTAGCGCATGTAGATCGGTTAGATTTCTGAAAGTTCCAGCGAAGTTTAGGTGTGGATACAAGGACAGGAATCTGAAGTCAAATTCTGTAAATTCTTGGCCTGTGTCGGCTGACTGGGAAGTCAGTTGGTTCTATATTTGAGAAACTGGTACCATCAGAATTCAAGAAACAAAGTAGAGATCAGGTGAGTAGTAGTGAAACATACCTTTGTTCTCATGATCGTAAACCAAAGTTGCTAACATACATTCATTCGTATAACTTGTCACCGCTTTCATCATTTTAGTTTTAACCCCATGCAGTGTGGTGGCCGTTGAAATTCCCGCGGATCATACAGTTCTCTGTCGAAAATAGCCGAATGATGGCTGACAAGTTTATCACTGGAGGTTTGTAGATGTTCGTGATGATGGTATTTTGTAACTATACAGCTGTGGGGAATACAGGTTGGTCGACCGTTAGAGGCAGTAGACGTACAGTAGATCGTTAATATCTTCTTTAGTGTATTTGGGGTGAATTAGAGCTGTTTATATACCCCCTATTTACAAGTTGATGATCAGTACTTGTGTGAGTTTCCTGGAAACCAGCACACTGATACGATGATCGTGCAGCATTTTGGCCGGTTATTCACTTTTAGCTCTCTTGATTCACTCCATGTTAAGCTGACAATCTTAGTTGTGATCCAAACGTTCCTGTATGGGATTTTTCGCTCTCAGAAGAAATATTGGGCTTAAGTGACCTTCTGTGTATCATAGTCGTAAGGATCAAGGGGGAAGTACAGCGGCATCTGATGGCTCTTACCCACCAATCACCACACGTGGAGCACTTGCAAATTAAGGACACATGGTAGAGTAGGAATAGAACTAAGTACAACAATGCATGTTTTACTATGCCACCTTATTCCCATCCTAATACACACAGAGCACTAAAATTTTGCATATGCACTATATAGATCTTCTCTAACCCTAACAAAAATATTGCATGATTCATGCATTCATTTTCAGAAGAAAAAAATAAATTTCATATGTAAAATATTACTTTTTAATGTATTTTTCTCTAAAGGTACACTTTTCTCAGAATGTGGCACAGACCATTTATACGATTTATAGATGTACATACCAGATGAGTTATCATATTAATTTAATCGAGCTCGATAGCTGCAGTCGCTTAAGTGCGGCCAGTATCCAGTATTCGGGAGATAGTAGGTTCGAACCCCACTGTCAGCAGCCCTGAAAATGGTTTTACGTGGTTTCCCATTTTCACACCAGGCAAATGCTGGGGCTGTACCTTAATTACGGCCACGGCCGCTTCCTTCCTACTCCTAGCCCTTTCCTGTCCCATCGTCGCCGTAAGACTTACCTGTGTCGGTGCGACGTAAAACAACTAGTAAAAAATAACATATTCATTTTATTAACAACTAGCGAATGTACCCGTGCTTCGCTACGGTATTCTACATTGTATTCGAATATCGAAGTAAATAGTGTACATGCAGCAAATAAGATTGTTTTAAAATGGCATGTCTCTTAGCGTTATCCGAGAAAGAGCATGGGAATGTCCCCGTACGTTGTTTCCAATGTAAAGTGTTTGTTACGGATTTGTGATATAACGGCAGGCTCACTTGCCTACTGGCATTCACAGTCGAGTTGGGAAGTTTACATTATAATTGCAGGCCCCATTGCCTACTACGCGGACAGAATCGATCTGGGGAGTTTTCGTTAAAATGGCAGCCCCCCTTTCCTACTTCCAGATAGATTACAGTTGAGGAGTTTCTATTATAATGGCAAGCAATTACCCTACTATCACTCGAAATTGAGTTGTGCAGTTATCATTATAATGCCAGGCCCATTTTCCTACTGCCAGCCAGCTTACTGCCAGTCACACCAAGTTGGTGAGTTTCCATCAAAATAGCAGGCCACTATGCCTAATGCCAGTCACATTTTAGATGAGGACATTTCTTTATATTGGCGGGCACCCTTGCCTACTGCCAAACACAATCGGGTAGGGGAGTTTTAAACAAAACTGCAGGCTCACTTGCCTTCTGCAAGTCAAATCGAGAAGGGAATTATTCATTACAATTGTAGGCCTTCCTTACTAATGACAGTTACACAGGAGTTGGAGAAGGAACCCTTTCCTACTGCCAGTCAAAGTCGGTGTGGGGAGTACTGATTACAATAGCAGACCCACCCTTTCTCGATCGCTAAAAATCAACATCAGTGAATATATATAGATCGACATACGAAAGTATATGCGTGTTTACAATATTGAAACCTTCATTTACAGATTAACTGCTACTAAACGTACATCATATCGACAAAGGATTATACCATAAGACACGCCGGATTTAGTGGCCTAAATGGCTGGTCCTATGATATGTCATCTATTCTTGGGTCAGATTGAGTTAGAAACGTGGAACAGGGTAAAGGTTTTGTAAGATTGTCTCACATTACATTACTTTCCGGATAATTATGTGACAGCTTATTTGAAATTCCCAGCGCGTCTCCTTCAGTGAATATTGAGAATTTTCGATTTATCTAGGGATTCTGAAATCATTAGCTTCTCTGGTACCAAGTTTTAAGTTTCTAAGATATTTGGAAGTTCCTCATTAACTCATGTCTATTTTAATTTTTATACCTGAATTTATATATACAGTACAGTATATATGGGCCGCTCCAAACCGACTTTAATTTATTAATAAGGATTATACTTCACCCCCTTCCCTAGTGGTTCTAGGGGCGTCTTACTCCATCAATATATTTACCAGTTAGTAAGTTCTACTTGTAAAAATTTTCGTTGATAGCACGCTGGAACATACTGTACATACGTCCATTTTCATGAAAGAAAAGAGTGTCCAACATTCGGGATTAGCACTCGCGTATATACGGCGTAATTAAGGAAGAAAATAATACAGTTAAGAAAGTTGAAAGTAATAGAAAATGGATTATAACTGAGGACAGCCGGATAACGACAAATATGTAAATGCCAAGTGAATGTATTGGAAAATCAAATGCCCCTCGATAAATTATGCTAGTGTGAGTTATGGATATTATAATGAAGCGGTAACAGAGGTGAAATTTAGGTCCAGTGATTCTTAGGTAAACAAATAATAAAAAGATGACTATTGGTGTTCTTACATAATATATTCGAGGGCGGTTATAACATCCAACGATATATGTCCCGCAGATAGGCCGATTGACGCCTCTCTTGCCTTCTACACAAGGAACAACCATGAATTTAAAAGCATGATGAGGAAAATGGCAATACGTTACTTCCCTGCTGGCATGCAGTCAGACGTTGCCATGGTAACCTGTAGGTTCGTTGTCGGTCTGTCGGTCACTCAATGCAGAGCATGATACCAACGGAAAATTGTAAATTTCTCCGTCATGTGAAGAGTAAGGTAAATTATGAACATAACGAAAGTTGTTTATAATGAAGAGACGTTTCACGTACGGTAAACGAAGTATACAGAAAATCAATAGTATAAGAGAAAATGGAGGAAAACCATTCCGGTTTTCCTATAAACCCCCCGTCTGTTCAAAGATTTTAAAATGATATGCATATTGAAACCTTCCCCGGTATGAGTATACTCTAAATATGAAGTTTGGTGGAGATCTATCCAGCCGTTTCGACGTGATGGTGGAAAAACCATTCTAGTTTTCCTATAAACCCCCGTCTATTCAAAGATTTTAAAATCATATGCATATCGAAACCTTCCCCGGGATGAGTATACTCTAAATATGAAGTTTGGTTGAGATCTATCCAGCCGTTTCGACGTGATGGTGGAACAGACAAACAGACAAACAGACAAACAAACAGACACGAAACGTAAAAACCACCGATTCGGTCTTGAGTTGACCTAAAACGGATAAATATCTGAAAAATTGGCAAAACAAAAGAAATTAAAGACAGCGGACCCCCTACAATTTTATTTATATAGATATTCCTCGCCTTTGTCTTGTCTATGCGACTTCTCTTGGACAACTCTTGTTCTTTCCAAAGCCCACCGACCGGTATTCGGTTTGCGAGGCCCAGGGAGTCTTTCACTTTCCCACCCTTCTTTTTATGTCGATACCTTCATTCTTAAAAAAATCAGACCTCTTCCATTTTCCCCTCTGATTAGTCTTATGATGAGATGGTTGTCCAGTTTCACTTGTTCTTAAGACAATCGCTACCACCAGCACCAGCCTTTCTCTACATAAAAATCCATACGGTTGAAAGAACAATTTGAAGACCTATACTAATCCCATGGCACTACAGCCCTGAAGGGCCTTGGCCTACCAAGCGACCGCTGCTCAGCCCGAAGGTCTGCAGATTACCAGGTGTCGTGTGGTCAACATGACGAATCCTCTCGGCCGTTATTCTTGGCTTTCTAGACCGGGGCCGCTAACTTACCGTCAGATAGCTCCTCAATTCTAATCACGTAGGTTGAGTGGACCTCGAACCAGCCCTCAGATCCAGGTAAATCCCTGCCCTGGCCGGGAATCGAACCCGGGGCCTCCGGGTAAGAGGCAGGCACACTACGCCTACACCTCTGGGCTGGCACAATTTGAAGACAGTTTGGTTTATAACATCCCTTAATTTGGATTATAAAGGACACTACAGTGTCCAAATGTTGTCCAACGAGCGTTCATATACGCGCCGAACAGAACAACATGGAGTTGTCGCATATTTCATTCATTTCAATCGGAACTAAACTCGTTATCTTCGGAAAGGAGTAACGACGACTAATGCACTACGCCGCTGAGGCCGATAGAATTATACCTGAATCCTTCCTTAGGTTCGCACAGTAGACGTGCCGTGTAGACCAAGATGAGAGCGAGCCTTCGGAACGTATATCTAAAGCAGATGACACTCCTGCTAATACATTTTATATGCCACATGCCTGTACCACAATACAAGTCCCTTCACAATTCCTTTCTCCCCACACCAAGTCCTCTTCTTCTTAGGCTTCTTTATATATTTTTTCTTCTTACTTTTAACGCTCAACTTTTCAAGAACATTAACTTTTCTCTACCCCCATTGCTATTCCACCCTTCCATATCCTCAACACGGCGTTATGTATATATATATATATACATTCACACACACACATCTCCTCCTCTTGGTGACGTCAGGAGACAAGTGAACATCGCAACCCGCCCACTAACTGGCGCGCGCATGCCAGGGAGAAGGTTTTGCATATATTGAGAAGAAACATTTTGATGTACAGGTCTTTTCTTAACTGCCGAAATTTAGTTGGCAGTGCTGTTAGTAGTAGCAGGGTTGGATGGAGGGTAATTAGCGCTTTCATTTTCTTATTTTGATCTTCTTCTCTGAAGAGACTCGATGTCATATTTCGGAAGCTAAATGTCAGGTCGCCAATAAAAAAGACATGGGACATCAACCAAAGCGCGGCTACGGGCCATGTTCGTTATTAACACAAGCAATTACTGTACGGAGTTGTTTAAGAGGCTGAGACACATTTAAAAATAACTCAGTGTTGGGGTGACGTCGGGAATGTGACACTTTTTCCTTATCCTAGGCAACATAGAAATTATAAGGTTAAAGTTTATTCTCAAAGGAGACATTCGTCCCCTCAGTCTTAGTGCGCGTTTTTTGTTGGTATTTTATGACATTGAAGTTTATGAAAGAGAGGGGTGGGGAAGAGTTTTACACACATAAAGTGCAGCTTATTTAGCGCTACAATTTATGAGAATGTTACAGCGTGGCTTATTGACGGAGGTCAGATTCTGCATGCTATAGCATCTGAAGAAAGCGGAAAATGAATAGGTTACAATTTCAAGACGGGACTGTGTAAGATATTATGATAGCGATACGAAAAGGAAGAGAGAGATTTGTTGAAAATTAGCTGAAATTTCAACGAGATTTCCATACCCATGATTTATTCATACTGGAACTCTGTGCTCTTGGAATATCTGCGTCAATAAATATCGACGTAGTCCCCAACTTCTCCACAGTTCGTACGAACCAAAAATCGAAAACAAAGAATAAGACATTTTGAATACTTTATTGCCAGCCCCGTGGTGTAGGGTTAGTGTGCCTGTCTTCTACCTGGAGGCATCACGTTTGATCCCTGGTGTTTCCGTGGAGTTTATAATATGCGCTGAGGACAGGATGGGGGTTCAATCAGCCTCGCGAGACAAACTAGGATACTCTCTGACACAAGAGGTAACGGGGCCACTCTAGAAGGCCAATGCATACGGCTGTGGCTGTCGTCTCGCTCACCACATGGAACTCCATTATCCGCAGGTCGTCTGTGCGGGAAGCCGTCGTCTTGGCGGGATTTGGTTTTGTGTATCATTTCACTGGAAAATGCGACGGGTCGTAACGGGTCACCACTGAACATCGGGCGACAGGAAGCTGATCTCAGTTGCCTGCACAGTTTTTGAAGTAAATATTTCATCTCGGAATATGTAGATCAATTGTTTCTTTTCATGACCCTTCCTATTATACTAGGTTCAAATACATTCCTACCAAACAAGTTGACCACGCGGTTTGGGTCACATAGCAGTGGGCTTGTATTCGGGAGATGGTGGGTTCGAGTCCCACTGTCGGCAGTCCTGAAGATGGTTTCCATGATTCCTCATTTTCACACCAGAAAAATGCTGGGAGTGTGCATTAATAAAGGCCATAGTTCCTTTCTAATCGTAGCCATAAAAACTGTCTGTGTCTGTGAGACGTAAGATCAAAGAATAGAAAACAACAGAGAGAGACATTCCCCATCCTCAGGAAACAATCATGTAGCAATCCTTTGAATTCCATTTCACACAACTTTTCAGTAATGTTAACTAGAGACAAGGAATTGGAAATATCGTCAGGTAAAAGTATTTTCCGCCGCACGTTAATTTAACTCTTCAAACAAAGTAGATGCGAAGTGTTATGCAGTCACCATGACCTACTACGACATTACTAAGGGGACTGCTTTTGACTTGTCCAGTTGTTATTCTGATTTCATTTCTCTATTTTTACAGTTTACTCACTTTTCACTATCAAAGTTTATATCCTCCAACGATTAAATTAGGAAGTGCTCATAGGTAATACAAAGGGGAGTTGAGAAATTATCTAGAGAGAATTTGGAGCTCGAATTGCATTTATTGTCACTTTTTAGTGAATATCTAAAAAAGTCAATAATAATAATAATAATAATAATAATAATAATAATAATAATAATAATAATAATAATAATAATAATAATAATAATAATAATAATAATAATAATAATAATAATAATATCGAGTAAGTGGCTGTGCTGTTTGAGTAACGTTGCTAACAGCTTGCAATCGGGAGATAGTGGGTTTGAACCCCACTGTTGGCAGTTCTGAGAAAATTGTCTTCCGTGGTTTCCCATTTTCACACTGGGAAAAAGCTCGGGATGTACCTTAATTAAGGCCACGCCCGCTTCCCTCCTACTCCTACTCCTCTTCTAGACCTATCTGTGTTGGTGGAACGTAAAGCAGATTGTAATAATAATAATAATAATAATAATAATAATAATAATTATAAAGACGTGTGACCTTCGGAGAAGCATCCTGCAAGTCTTTCGAGTCGACTCCCTGTAGAGCCGTCAGAGCCACTCAGCCAGGCGCTATGAATTCTAATGATGAAGGTAGTACAAACCTCCCAGGCCTCATGGTTGAGGAATCAATCCGATGAAACCGGGAATCGAATCCGATACCTCCTTGGATCAAAGGCCAGTGCATAGAGCTAGAATGAAGTTCGTGTGCTCCTCCTGAGGTGGAGCAGCTCTTTTCAGGCACACCCACAGCGGAGTGAGCTGCACGTACAATTTTAACCACACACCAGCCCTCCTACCATTCTTAAATCTTGGGTAGTACCGGGAACCGAACCCGATCCTCCCAGGAGTGCAGCTAATGGCACTAATTGTTACGATAGTGAGGAGTAGCCTACAATAAATATTGATAGTTAAAGTGTATACATTTAAACGTAATCAAATACAACAGGTATTCCTGGCCAATACAGACAACACATTTTTCAGCAAAGATGCAGTATATACCGTTTTATCTTTGCATTTCAACCATGTCGATAGTCGGATTCATCAGAATAACATTAAAAAAAACAAAGTCACCTCCGTACAGGTAATGGAGGCCCTTGTAGGAGTGGAAGGTAAAGGCTTCCACTATCCGTAACCTCGGCACTTGATGGGGTTGAGTGGTTAGCTCTACGCCCGGACGTCTTTGCCCCCAGGAATTAACCTGGCACTCATTTTTGGTGTAGGATGAGTGAACCTCAGGGCCATGTGCACCTCCGGAAGTGGAAATCTCGTTTCTTCAATTTTACGTCTTCCTGACGGGGATTCGAATCCAAGTCCTTTCGGGCGAACCGAGCACGCTTTTACCGCATCGGTCAGGCAGCCCCTCAGAATAACATACTTACAAATATTATGCGAGGCAACTGACGCTCTATATTACACACGGTATACAGTATATGTTAAAAGATGGTGGAGTGTGCTGTTGTGATGAATTTATATAAAGGCAAATGCACTTAGGTGCCAAATTCTAAATCGTTACTTTCCCCGCGAAATGTTGCTGTTGATAGGTTGAAATTCGTGATAATGTTGTGACGAAATTATATAAAGGCAAGTGCACTTAAGTGCCAAATTCTAAATCGTTACATTTTCCGCAAAATGCAGCTGTTGGCTGCTTTAAATTTGTGATATTCTTATGTAGGATTGGTGAGTGGCGTCATGAGGTAAATGGCCAATGTAACTATATTTTGGACTTTGTGTATAAATAAATAAATAAATAAATAAATAAATAAATAAATAAATAAATAAATAAATAAATAAATAAATACTAAAATGGAATGATGACAGTTTGATGTAAATAGTCAGTCCTTGTAGATGTGAAGAAAATAATAAAAATAATAATGGCACGTTTATACTAGCTGTCATTCAGGAGATAGCGGGTGCGATTCCCACTGTCGGCATCCCTGAAGATGGTTTTCCGTAGTTTCCCGTTTTCACACCAGGCAAATTCTGGGGCTGTACCTTAAACAAGGCCATGATCTCTTCCTATCCCATCGTCGCCATAAGACCTATATGTGTCGGTGAGACGTAAAGCAAATTAATAATAATAATAATAATAATAATAATAATAATAATAATAATACGGATTGAAGTAATCCTACTCTGATGACGAAGGACCGAATCCCCGTGACTGAAGGTTACAATTTTCACGAGAAAAAATTCTTGATATCAAGAAAGTTATCTGACCTGAAACGAACATTTACAGCACGAAATGTCAGGCTCCGTGGCTAAATGGTTAGCGTGCTGGCCTTTGGTCACCGGGGTCCCGGGTTCGATTTCCGGCAGGGTCTTGAATTTTAACAATCATTGGTTAATTTCGTTGGCATGGGGCTGGGTTTATGTGTCGTCTTCATCATCATGTCGTCCTCATCATGACGCGCAGGTCGCCTGCGGGAGTCAAATCAAAAGACCTGCACCTGGCGAACCGAACATGCCCTCGAACGCCCCCGGCACTAAAAGTCATACGCCATTTCCATTTCATTACAGCACGAAGTGATTCAAGGTGACTCCTATGAATCCATAAATTACTGAGATAACCTAAAGGTACGAAGGGAAGTTACTCATAGCTGCGGATGGTTGACTTATGCAATTCGTAACAATATTAAAAGTTAATGGTCCAGTTGCTTTCCCATGCAGTATTCCGAGAACGCTGAGCACAAAGCTACGCTTACTAGCCTCAGACAAAAACGTTTCATGACCTGCCGTGGAATTCTCTCCTTGTTTTGTTCTCATCTCGTTCATGAAGTAAAAAGGGTTAGCGTATAAATAATGTTCCCGCACAACATATCAAAAATAATAACAACAAAATGCGCAGCAACCTCTATTCCATCGTGAAGGATAGTCTTTCACACGGCGGTCATTGCCTTGTTATACGAGTATTCAGTAATTTCCTAGAGTTCCTCCTGTGCTCTTTGTGGTCTGGGAAATGCCGCTTCACTTCTTACGGCCAAGTTGTACCAAGGCTAGTTGTACATTAACCAAAATAACTTTTCTAGTTAACGTCTGTATGACACGTTATCACACCTCGCCACTGCACCTGCGAAAACCGTTATGTGAAATATTTCAGCTTAGAAATTTGTCCGGGAAGGTTCTGTCACTTAAGCTTCAATATTGTGCGAGTTATTTCAATGAGTCGCTCTTATGAAATATGTGCTACGGGTCAGTATTTCTTCCAAAATGTTATCACACAGCAAGTTTCGCAGCAGCAACGACGACATAAGTGATGCACAATATAAAGTCTTCGGTTTAGAAGGCCCCACTCTCTATTTCCGATCAGGCAGAGGATTACAGCAGCGTCTAAGCGTTTATAGTCGTTTTAAGCCACGTTCTGATTTACATATAAGACATGGAACTACGAACCAGTACAGATAAAAAGCAATAGCGAATACATCCCTCCATTCAAAGTTGGCGTCAGGAAAGACAATCGGTCGTAAAAGTGGGATTAATTGGCATCTAGTGACGACCTTAAATAATTGGAGAACGGCCGGCAAGAATAATAATAAAAGAATAATAATATACCGCCTCTGTGGTGTAGTGGTTAGCGTGATTAGCTGCCACCCCTGGAGGCCCGGGTTCGATTCCCGGCTCTGCCACGAAATTTGAAAAGTGGTACGAGGGCTGGAACGGGGTCTACTCAGCCTCGGGAGGTCAACTGAGTAGAGGTGGGTTCGATTTCCACTTCGGCCATCCTGGAAGTGATTTTCTGTGGTTTCCCACTTCTCTTCCAGGCAAATGTCGGGATGGTACCTAACTTAACGCCACGGCCGCTTCCTTCTCTCTTCCTTGCCTATCCCTTCCAATCTTCCCATCCCTCCGCAAGCAGTTGAGGCCGCCTGGGCGAAGTACTGGTCATTCTCCCCAAATGTATCCCCGACCAAGAGTCTGAATCTCTAGGACACTGCCCTTGAGGCGGTAGAGGTGGGATCCCTCGCTGAGTCCGAGGGAAAGAGCCGAACCTGGAGGGTAAACAGATGATGATGATGATGATGATGATGATGATGAATATACAAAATATATAAGTGAAAACCAACCTGATCTTTGACGTTAGGTAGGATCTAACTAATAATTTCTGAATAAATATAAGATGAATATTGGACGATATCGGGATCAGAATCAAAAACAGTAGTCTGTTCCTATATGGAGAAGGGGCTGATGGCTTTCGATGTTAGGCCCCTTAAAACAACAAGCATCATCATCATCATCGCCTATATGGAGAGTGATGGTATTTCAAGACAACAATCATCTCTCAGGAAACTCACCCATTTCAGGACGTAGCAGTTGTGTTCAGAACACTGCCAGGCAGTAATTTGTCAGCTTAAGTTACCGCAAGGGGTGGGATTAGATTTCACTCCTTAATATTTTGGTTTTGAAGTAGTTTTCCACTTTTCCACAACAAGGCAATGGCCACCGTGTGAAAAGACTATCCTTCACGGTGGAATAGAAGCTGCTGCACATTTTATTGTTATTCCACTTCTGCTTCTCGAGCCACCTCCTCACAGAAGGTTGGCGACAATCATGGAGTAATTTTTCGAGTTTCATGTTTCCCATTTAAGAGTTGCCGTATCGTGGATGTGAAACAGCTGTCGGAGATTCCGCATCTTGGATAATCTTCTCTGTCCACGTCTTAGTTCCCCTTGCATCATACTTTCCATGATCAGTTGTTTCAGGATTAGTAGGTAGCTTTTTTTGCGTTTTGCAAGGATAAAGACTTTACATGATTTTGCGGCATGCCGGAGTAGGCCTTCCACTTCGTTGGTATGTCTAGCCTCAGGAAGTCCAAATAGGAAGTTATACCAAACAATGAGTACCGAATTAAATTATGTTTATTGACAATTTAGTGCCATTCTTTAAGGATGGATGTAGGCTAATTTTGTTAAAGTACTTACTTCAATTTATCAAGTTGCAGTAGAGTAATTTTGTTACCCTTCTTCTTTCTCCATACTGTATGAATCATAACCTATAATAATTACATTTAATGGTACGCATATATTGCATATCTCGGTTCATCTCTATTTCGTAGTTCGGTCGTTGAATTGGATTAGATGGATTGTAGGATTTATGTTAATACCTAATAAATAATTCTTATACATAACAGTAACTCTATCACATCGTTAAACAAATATTAATTATCATATCATACTATAGACCCTAATACATGATTGTGCAGATATATTGATGATCAGAGTAGATTGAGAGATGTTATTTAACCTTGTGCTTCCGTGAATTCACCTATGCGGCTAGGCAATGTAAATAATTAGGAATATAACCGTTTAAGATCAGGTCGATATTTTAATACTCTTGTTCCCAAGATATCTGAGAACGATCCCTGGTATAAGGGTACGTGATTATATTCAGTTATTTTTGGAGTGTATAATCGAAGGTTACGATCTGTGTGGAAGAGGACTGTTTCAATCAATCAATCAATCAATCAATCAATCAATCAATCAATCAATCAATCAATCAATCAATCAATCAATCAATCAATCAATCAATCAATCAATCAATCAATCAATCAATCAATCAATCAATCAATCAATCAATCAATCAATCTATCACCACTTAGCACTTGTGGCTGTCGTCCAGGTGGCAGATTGCCTATCAGTTGTTCACCTAGTCTCTTCTTAAATTATTTCAAATAAGATGGACAATATATCAAATATCTCTCTTGATAAATTATTCTAATCAAAAGCTAGGACACATAGAATGTGATACAAAAACATATAATTTCTTCTTCTTAAGCCACCTTGTTGAAATGCCCCTCCTATAAATGAGTATTTGCCCCAAAGGGTGCTCTTTAATTTCAATCTAATCTTCCTTATGATCTTTGCTCCTTTCGAAAGGTTCACTCAAGCTTTTTAGTCTACCAATATCATCCCAAGCCATCTCTTCACTGACAGCTGGGCACATTTTGTTTAAATGAGCAGTTCGTCTCCTTACTTCCGAGTCTTCCCTGCCCAAAGTTTACAACATTCCTGTAACATTATTGCTGGAGATCATTCACAACCAATCGTGCTGCTTTCTTTTGAATCACTTCCAGTTCTGGAATCAAGTTCCATATACCGAAACCATACTCTAACTGGGTTCTTATAAGTGATTTTTGGCGCTCAACTTTACAGAGCATTGTCACGCAGTGATGATTTACCAAGCAATAGCATGTGATGTGATCCTTATTTTTAAACCACCCTGTCTTAGGATATTTTTATCTACATGTGGGTTAAAATTCGATAGTGCTAACAACGTGTGATGTGATGGCATGAGAGTTTTCCTTCCAAACCAATTTGTTTAAAAGCTAGGACACATAGCATATGATATGATAACATTTTTGATTTCTTCCTCCTAAACCACCTTTTTTAAATGCTAAGACAACATAGAATGTGATATGAATATATGTGATTCTCGTTCTTAAACCTGCTGTTTAACAGCTAGATTATGTTAATCAAAATGTGATTAAGGTGCTAACATAGCGTGTGATGACATGCAATTTATTCTCCTGAAATCACCTTATTTAAATGATAGGACACATAGGAAGTGGTGTGATTTCATATGGAATTCTTCCCAAATCATCACGATTTTCCTCCAAGATGTGGTATATTATGATTTATTTGAGGTTTCCAATAAATGTTATGATTTTTATGTAAACAATATTGGATTAGGTTATACGAGGTGTGTTCAAAAAGAAACAGAAATTTTGAAATAATGCGCCAACCGGCAGAGGGATATTGAGCACACGTAGAATAATGTTCGGACAATAAAGTGCCATTTGCCACGTTTCGCTCTGACCGTTAGATGGAGAGCTACAATCGCTGAAGTGAGAATGTGCACAAGCTGTTCGTCGGATTAGTGCCGAAGTGACAATGAAAGAGCTTGGAGAACAAAGTGTGTGTGAACGTTTGCTACAGACTTGGCAAAAATGGTCACCCAGTAGAGTTGGCGTCAGGAAGGGCATCCGCCAGGAAAACAGAGCCTACTCCACATGTGCGACACAGTTTGCACCCGTGACCCCTCAAGCGTGGGAAAAGCGCTAGAAGAAGAAGAAGAAGAAGAAGAAGAAGAAGAAGAAGAAGAAGAAGAATACAGACGTGGTCTGAGTAAACGGACTTTAGTTCCAAATGACATTAATAGAATAAGGGCCGGTTCTACCATCTGCTGGTAAAGTGGCTAGCAGCTGCCCGGGAGGTAAACTACCTGGAGGTGTAAATCGGCTGGTACTTTGGCTTGCGTCCAACCACCTCCGCGCAAGCGCTAGGTAGCTACCCGGAGCTAGACACCGATATACGAAGTTGGCTAGACTGAGTTTCAGCGACTTCTCGCTTTCGAGTGTGGTGCTATCTATCGTCGGATGCATGAAACTCATTTCGATTGTCTTATTTCCCTGTGCTTGCGTCTGCTGATTATCACCAAAAACCCTAATAAGGGGAGTCTTAAGAGTTATGGACAACGATTTATGTCAAGCTTTCGTGATTTTAATCTATGATCTAGATCAATACCTAATTGGGATTAAAATCTCGAGATTACATTTTCTTACGCCATTTATAACCTGTCATGTAAGGCAGCGTTTTTGAAAAGTATTCTCGTAGTAGATTGGTCAAGTCGCTCTCTCCTCAATAAAAGGTACGCAGGTTTTTCATCGTATTTCTAATTTACATTTTAAAATGTTCGTTCCCTGCCGTTGTTCTTAACTCTCTTTTACGCGCTTCCATATACGTATATACACACACACATCTTCGTTACGGACTTATTGCCTTTGAGCATTCTATCTGCAGTCTTCTGTGAATTGATTAAGTATATCCACGATCCTCTATTTGCAACTAGCTCTGTGACCTCGTTTAGTTCCACATGCTTCCATTTATAGATAAAGCATTTCTTTCTAATGTTTAACTTTATGAAGATAAAGTTGGAAGGTAATGTAAATGTAAACAACTAATCGGATAAATATCCATTCATAGGAATTCGGGAATGAAATAGTTTCCAATTTCTTCGAAATAATTTACAAGAAGACTATGTAAACAACTAATAGGATTCTGCCATCTGGGCGACAGTCCTATGTGCTATTAATCATAACATCACTTTCTATAAGTAGCATACATATAAAGCAATTTCCTAGTAGACATAATATTGTGATTAAATATTTCAATGAAATATATTATTAACAAAAGGACGTATGAAGAAAGGCATATAGATTAACCCAACGCTAATAATGGAAACAAAAAAGATTCGTCATAATAAAGACTAGAACCTGCATACCTCGTATTACGAAGTTAGCGTGTTAGCCATTACGCTACAAGAACGCTTCAGCTAGTTAGTATACATACATTAACTTATACCTCGTGTCTGAAAACTGAAAAGGTAGAAAATTAAAGCCCATTTGAAATGATTTCCAAATAGATTTTGATTTTACATCCTTTTAAAGTTTCTTTACAAAAGCTTGACGTATAAAACGTGTTCCCTACGCTACCGATGCGAGAGGCTGGTGTGACTGTTGCAACTCAAGGGAAGCATTAATGTTCAAGATCCTGCAATACAATATCGGCCACTGTTAGAGTATCATGCTTTTTTTTTCAGTATACTAAGCTAATTTAAGTTCTATGTCGCCAGAAATACAGCTAATAATGTACAACTCTCAAAACTTGCCAGGCAGGTAAAGTCTTATCGGTCCCTCGAAGGAGCCGATAAATTACGCTCCGGGTAACAACAAATTATGCTGCCGATAGCGCTACCTGGGGGTGGTCGAACGGAAACATCCTTTTACGCGGAGGGCAAGTTATGCGCTACTTTACCAGTAAGTGGTAGAACCGGCCCTAAGTCTAGTACCGGTAATCTACTGGTAACGAGAAAAAATATTGGAGGTTCTAGTTATTCAATTCAACTAAAGTATTTCTTTAAACATGGAATGGATATACAAATATGTTCGTAAATCTGGCAAAGACGAATTTATAAATAATTTAATGTATGAAGTAAGGCGCCTCCGTGGTTCAGTCAGCTAGGTGTCGTACATTTACCGCTCCTTCACGGGTTCAAATCTCGGAGATTTAAAATTTATGCTGGAATAAGTAGAGGAGGGTCAGATTTTCACAGGGATCTTCAGTGTCCTCTGTCTATTTCATATTAGGAGCACTGCATAAATACTCATACGTCATTGCCTTGGAGGTGTGTGACGTCAGCTGGCACGTTAATAATTAAATAATCGCTTCCATTAAGTAGTTCTTTGGGTCATCAGTCTATAGAATTGTTTGATGCAGCCCATCATTGCAAATCCTCTTCATTTCTACATAGACCTAATTACTGCATCGTAGATCTGCTCTAATTTCTTTGCCACACTCAAGTTTTGTCCTCCCTCTTCCACTCTTATCCCCACACTTACCTGAACAATCAACTAAGCAATTTCTGAGTGTCACAAAACTTGCCCTATTAATCTGGTAAAATTGCCAGTTTCTTACTCAAAGGAATAAGGTTCGATTCCCGGCGAATGCAGGACTGAGGGATGGAATGGGACTCACTCAATTTCTCTATCAGAAATGAGATGCTACGGACCCACAAAAGGACGCCGAGCAGTAGGCCTACGGCTGAGGATGACGTCACCCTGACCACATGCTCCTGCAGTATCTGAAGGCCATCTACCTGGGAAGCAGTTGTCGGGCTTTAATATGCTATGTGGCCATGGGTTATTTTGCTTTGCTGCTAAAATTGCACAGAATCATTGTACCTCCTCCAAGTTGATTCACTTTATTCCCCTTTAGTTTTAATCTGATCTGCCCATCTCAGTTTTTACGTTCTTCTGTAACACCACATTTCAAGAGCTTCAATTTTCTTTAGTTCTGAGAAAATAATTATCTGTATTTCACTCCCATTCACTTCCACGCTCCACGAAATAATTATTTTAAGATATGTTTTAAGAACTCAACTGCAGTTGTCACTATCTGAACTTCCCTTAATCTCAACGTTCAATTAATAGCGGTGGGTAATCACTGTAATTGTCTGTACAGAGGAAAAAAGCCCAGGATCGGCCAGGCCAGAAATGCATTTTAATAAATTGAGGCGAGTGTTCTGTGGCAGAGACCTTAGTTTATATCGAAAAATTAGACTTCTGAGATGTTACGTCTTCTCCAACTTGTTCAATGGAGTTGAGACCTCGGCGATGAAGAAAAGAGAAATGGACAGATTCGAGGCATTTGAGTTATGGACGTATAGAAGAATACTGCGGATGAGTTGGACAGATAAGGTCACAAACGATGAGAAAGAGAAAGGAAATATTAAATACTGACAAAATCAGAAAGCTCCAGTATCTCGGTCATGTGATGCGAGGAGAGAAATATCATCTACTGCAGAAGGTCATTCAAGGGTAGATAAAAGGCGAAAGAAGACCAGGAAGAAGACGCATTTTTTGTATTGATAATCTGAAAACTTGACTGTTTCGCGCTGCTTATCAAAAGCAAGAATCTCTATGATGGTAGTCGACCGTCTAAGAGGAGATGGTATCCAGTATTCGGGAGATAGTGGGTTCGAGCCCCACTGTCGGCAGCCCTGAAAATGGTTTTCAGTGGTTTCCCATTTTCACACCAGGCAAATGCTGGGGCTGTACCTTAATTAAGGCCACGGTCGCATCCTTCCAACTCCCAGCCCTTTCCTGTCCCATCGTCGCCATAAGACATGTCTTTGTCGGTGCGTCGTAAAGCCAATAGCAAAAAAAAAAAAAAAAAAATAAAAGAGAGGAGATGGCGCTAAGAGTAGAAGAAGAATCACTGAACATTGTCACCTTGAAGTCTCAAATTATTCACAAATTAGGAAACAAACCCAAACCTACCGGTTGAGAATCTACTGGGTTGACCTCCAGGCCACGGCAGAGGATTTTCACACATTGAGCTAGGTCAGCATTTAACTCCAAACTTATCACTGGCAAGTAACTCAGAACCAGTGCTTGAATTATTGCAGTGCCTGATTCCCGTGTAATACTGTATTTGAAGCTTCATAACCATTCCCGATTCTCGCGATTCTATTGCCACTGGCAACGATCAGGTTTTGGATGCCCCTGAATGTACCGTTAACGGTTGGTTATGACCATTTAACATGTGATGGTGTAGCCACTGATTGATGATTGTGCTACTGGACTTTACGGCTGCTCGCGGTATATAAACGTGAACGCGACACGTGAACGGTTGCCCGGCAGCACAAAGCAGTGACGAGAGTAAGACAGATGGACTGCGGCATGACGGGGCACAATCTGTGGTTCTGTATAGCCTGGGTTGTTGCTGCTGGGAGGGGACACTCGATCTGCATGGCTGCTAGCTACATCAACACTCAAACTGGTCATCTTAGTATTCCACGGACATATTTACACGGATTAAAATAGGCGGAATTATTTTCACACCAGGCAAATGCTGCGACTGTACCTTAATTAAGACCACGGCCGATTCCTTCCCACTCCTAGCCCTTTCCTATCCCATCGTCGCCATAAGACCAATCTGTGCCGGTGCGACGTAAATAAAATTCCACAAAAAAAAAAGCAGGCGGAATTAAATACTGTTAGAAAACGTTGATTAGCAAAGGAATGCCGTTTGTTAGTCAAGTAGACTAAGCAACTGTTGACGAAAAAGAACTCAGTCTGCCTCAACAGAGAACACATAGGCTGGTTATTATCATCGATTTTGTGGATGCCGACGCTATATTTCGTATTTTGTTCATAATTGATTATGTCACTATTCTTTCACTTACTCTTTTAATGCATGGTGCAAGTCATGAAAATATCACTATTTTTAATTTATCGCCCTCGTTTAGTAATGTTATCATAGTCTTAAATGAAGTAGATGTATACTTGTATTTGAGTAGTGCAGTGAAATAACCAATGATGCCAAAAATAAGGTGATCACAAAATGCAGATAAGCACAAGGAAGGAAGACTTAGAAAAAAAGAGAAAAAAGGAATTAACTCGCTTCAAACACAGATGCTTTCCTTCCTCTTCGATCTAAGGATATCCAACTTCATACTCTTAGACAAATGGAAAAGTACAATAGGCGTTGATGGTCAATTGTAAGTAGGAGTTAGAAGGACTAACTGATGACCGTGTTCATCTGATGGGTAGATAATGAACCTTATAAAAGACTCTATCCAACGTGTGGAATCATGATGACATGTCCTCTAGAAAAGTCGACGTAACTGTAACCATACTTCCTGCAGAGAACGAATCTCTATTTACTAACATTTACAATTCTTCTTCTTCTTCTTCTTCTTCTTAGGTTATTATTATTATTATTATTATTATTATTATTATTATTATTATTATTATTACTATTATTATTATTATTATTATTATTATTATTATTATTATTATTATTATTATTCAGATTAACTTTCGTTACAACTGCTTAAACTATGCTGGAGTATCGGTAGTTCCATCTGCACGAGTTGTTTAACCTGGCATAAATAAATTACTATAAATTATAGCATTTAAACACTATCAAATACCACTTACATGCACGGGGATCGAACCCGCTATCTTGGAGCAGGTCAAAGACTAACAAATTGCACTACAGAGACAGGATTTTTATCCTAGACTAAGCATTGTACCGCGATGCACTCGTCTTCATGAGATCAACTGAGGAGTTGTTGATACGAGAGGCTGTGGGTTCAGTCAAGAAAGTTACGCTATACAGATGAAGAGATTATGATGCTGTCAAATTAGGAATTACAATCACTGGTAGTAAACATACATACTGCTCACATAATCCGTAAGAAAGTGGTACAGTACCACCAGTGGTACATGCTTACGTAATGATTCACATTTCTCTGCCTAGGAAAATTTAGCTGGAAATTCAATTCTTGCTATACGGCTATTGGTCACACCGGCGACAATAACATCGGACGAACAATGACGGGAAATAAGTACCGAAACCATCAATAACCGATGGAAAATTTCTGAAGTTTTTCCAATCGCTTCGTACACGAACAAATACATTTAGCGCTGTTGAAAGATTTCACTTTTTGAATAACAGCACGACAATATGGAAGACAAAACAATTCCGTTTACAGCTGAGAAAGAAAAGTAGTACTGAAGTCCATTGCAAATGTGTCAATATATCTGAAGACAATCTGACTGGGAACCAGTCGTCTTGGTAAGCTAGACCTCTTAATGAACTGTTCATGCCGAATGTTTGGTTTGGAAAGACGTAGAGGCAGTATATAAAATTCAATAGCGTAGCCAGAATCGGCCAATGGGTGGGGAAGGGTAAGGGTAAGGGTTATTCTGCCCGAAGGCAGGTCCGAACCTCCGCAGAGGTGTTCCTGAGCCGGAGTTTACGTGCGGTAGGGTGGCCAGTTCCTTTCCGCTCCTCCATTCTCTTACCCCCCGCCAACAGCGCGTGGCAACCCATCCAACTCCTGACCACGCCCAATGTTGCTTAACTTCGGAGATCTCAGGGGAGCCAGTGTTTCAACACGGCTACGGCCGTTGGCAGGGGTACGGTGGGTGTTGTATATTCACAAAATGATGATGCCACACAATGAAGGTGCGTGTGTGGTGCTCGCATGCATGGTTTGTCATTATAAGGACACTGACTGGGGAATTATGTTGATATTCAGATTACAGTACACTACAAAATCTTACATTAAAGCACAGAACAAGGACAATACGATCAAGACAAACAATTTTACAGCGAATGGTATGTTCAGTTTACAATCTAAAATCCAACTTTAAAGGTTTCTTAGAAAATAGATTCAACAGATCTGTTTATTCTACAGTTATGTCCCTGAATATTTATTTTTTAGTTTATCGTTTCTTGTCAGTTTATTTTATTTTTTGTAAAATTTCCCTGGGGAGGGGCTTCTAACCCCCAGTAATTTCCGCCCCCTGGCTACGCCCTTGATCAAATTATATTTACCGTTTTGGATTAATATCACGGTTGGGTGCTTTGGACCATTGAAAATTACGATTTAGAGGCTACTTTTCTGACGTTAAACATGGGTTATTCTGATAATGAACTTGTTTTGAATGTCTAATCATCTAATTTTTTACTTCAACTAACAACCACAAGACGATTTGTACAAGCACGACAAAGTCTCTTACGGGCATTTCGCATGGGCTATGTAGTAGACATCTCTGGTTCTAAGAAATGCAGCAGGAGGTGAAAGGCGGTATGAGATCAAAAGACTCTTCATGAATACCTCGACGGCCATACAAATAACAGAATGGTCACTTGGCCTTAGCCTGTGTCATGACGAGGCCACTCTTCACTCCACAGTAGTTCGCCCTCTGTAATATATTACGAGAGAGGGACGAGAATAAGGTCTCAGATAAGATACGTAATTGTTTAGCGATTGCTGTACAATTCTTAGTCATCCCCGTTCAGGCCATGGAGGTCCTTGGAGCCGCAGAAGGTAAATGCTTCCACTATCTATTGCCTTCTTTGGTAGTGGGGTAGACCGAGCGAGTTGGCCGTGCGGTTAGCGTTGTTTAGATGTGAGCTTGCATTCGGGAGAGAGTGGGTTCGAATTCCACTGTCGATATCCCTGAAGATTGTTTTCCGTCGTTTCCCGTTTTTGCACCATGTAAATTCTGGGACTGTACCTTAATTAAGTCCATGGCTGCTTACTTTCCAAACCTACCCCTTCCGTCGCAAACAATCCTTAATGTGTTAGTGCCATATTAAAATAACAGTAAAAATTAATAAACACAAAAATAATAATACACATTAGTGGGGTAGAGTGGTTAGCTTTATGCTTGGCTGCCCTAACACACAGAAAATCTTCTTTCCTTATTTACTTCTTAATCCGTTTACCCACAAGGGTTGGTTTATCCCTCGGACTCAGCGAGGGATCTCAACTCTACGGCTTCAAGGGCAGTGTCCTGGAGCGTGAGACTTTGGTTCGGGGGATACAACAGGGCAGGAGTACCAGTATCTCAACCAGGAGGCCTCACTTGCTATGCTGAATAGGGATCTTGTGTGTATGGGGGGTATGAGGGAGGGGAGATCGGAAGTGTTGGACAAGGAAGAGGGAAGGAAGCGGCCGTGACCTTAAGTTAGGTACCATCCCGGCATTTGCCTCGAGGGGAAGTGGGAAACCACGGAAAACCACTTCGAGGATAGCTGAGGTGTGACTCGAACCCACCTCTACTCAGTTGACCTCCCGAGGCTGAGTGGACCCCGTTCCAGCCCTCGTACCACTTTTCAAATTTCACACTAACCACCACACCATAGAGGCGGACCCAGAAATTAATCTAGTACTTTTTTCTGGTGCAGATGCGCGAACTTGAAGACCATATGCTCCTCCTATGTGGGGATCTCGTTACAAAATTTTCGACTTACTGACGGGTACTCGAACCCACGTCATTCCGCGTGAACTGATTACGCCGTTACCACTGAGATAGTTCTATTTAATCTAGGCCTAGTGGCTCCAGCGGCTGAACTAAGGTTCAATTAAGTGATGTTAGAAGGTGATCAAATCCACCAGTCTCGTGTCTGTAGATCTACGGGAATTTAAAGATAAAAATTTCATTGTTCCGTATTGAAATTATTGATGTTAAAAATTAAATAACTGGAAAGGAGGTTCAACCTATTCAATAGTCAAAAGAAAGAAACGTAGCAATCACATTTCTATTTAAATGGGACCGGTTTCGACCTTAGTCTAGGTCATCATCAGCCATAAAAAACATGTAAAATGTTTATGAATGTTGGAGGTCATAAACATTTTACATGTTTTTTATGGCTGATGATGACCTAGACTAAGGTCGAAACCGGTCCCATTTAAATAGAAATGTGATTGCTACATTTCTTTCTTTTGAGTATTGAATAGGTTGAACCTCCTTTCGAGTTATTTAATTTTTAAGATCTACGGGAATGTAAAAGAAATCCAGCGGGGCAAACTTCCTGCACCTCATTGTTTCGGAAAATCGTAACAAGTAATTATTGGTATGTAAAACCAATAACATCGTCAGCTCTACCTAAGGGCACCCTGTTCCTATATTTCTCGATTACGCCAGTGCTACCAACATCAAATATTGAAATATTTAATTTCGTACATAAAGTTACAATTAGTTGTATGCAAATGGCGATCAAAACATTAGTTTAGACAGCATAAGAGAAAAAATGAAGACATGACGGGTTTTCGGAACTGATGAGAGAAGTATGTTTTTATTTTACTTTACTAGCGGTTAGCTAACACATCGAAGGTTTACGGCGACGCGTACAGCCTCAGCATTTTCCTGGTGAAAATGGGAAACCAATCTCAGGGCTGTCGACAGTGAGGTTTGAACCCACTATTTTAGGAATTCAAACTCACGGCTGTGCGACCCCACCCGTTCGAGAAATGTGATATGTTACTTGTATTCGAATTTGAATTCATTACTAACCCTATCTGGCTTATGAAATGCAATGAAATGGTTGGTTTCTATGAATTAAAAATGGTGCTAATAATAATTATTCTTTACGACTATTTCAGCCTGGAACAGCTCATGAAAGGCAGACCGCGCTTGAAGGTCAGGAAACTGCACGTTGAAGGTACTGTAAGTATATGGTGCGAGTTGCAGGGGTATTAGTGCCAGGACGTCCGACTCGTTGGCTGAACGGTCAGCGTACTGGCCTTTGGTTCAGAGGGTCCCGGGTTCGATTCTCGGCCGGGTCAGGGATTTTAACCTTAATTGGTTAATTCCAATGGCACGGGGGCTGGGTCTATGTGTTGTCTTCATCATCATTTCATCTTCATCACAACGCGCAGGTCACCTACGGATGTCAAAGAAAGACCTGCACCTGGAGAGCCGAACCCGTCCTGGGATATCCCGGTACTAAAAGCCATTCGACATTTCATTTCAGTGCCAGGACAAACATTCTGCTCCCAACACACAGAAACTTACAATACGCGGTAAAAGAAATCTTAGGAGTTAGGAATCGAAGCCGGAACCCTGTGATGTGAGGATTCGAATGTCCACCATTCGACTAAGAAGCTAGACGTTGAATGAAGAGGAGTATTAAGAAGACAAGACAGTAATGTCTCCTAATACATTTGTTTACCTTTTACCAAAACTCAGTCTTACTTAACATTTTTATTCCAGCGAACTTCCTGCTTTAATATTTTATCAGTTTATTTGCACGGCATTATATATTATTGAATATGACTATATAATTTAGTCAGATATATTATTGTATCGTCCAGAAAATAACCGTTGCAAAACTGTTCCTGTGAGATTGCCGCACATACTTCTTTGTCGTGGGTATGGAAGGAATCTACACATTGCTAGACACCACAAGATACGTTCTAATCTAGCCAAGTCTCTATGAGAAGTCAGTTTCATTATACGTGAAGAGGTAGGCTCGAGATGGACATAATCTCTTGCAAGGGAATATATAGATATGCGTAACACACTAGCCACAGTCGCTATCTTCCCCATTCTAGTCGTAATGAATTGCAAACACTCACCAGTACAGACACCAGACACATTTCCATACAGCCTCCGCAGACTACATTAGCTCATGGGACTTTTAACCACGATGTCCTAAGCTTCCAACAAGATGAGAAAAGAAAGAGTGTATTTTGAAAACTTCACGAGTATTGATGGGCAATGAGCGACTGGCAACAGCGGCAGTCTCTCCGTCTTCTCGTTTCTGTGGTCTGCGTGTACGGTTTTTGCTCCCCCAATCTGCCCTCCTCCGGCCCCGACCACCTTCCCGAGGTCGTCTGCTTGATGACGCGAATTTTTCATCCCTTCATGTTCTTCTTCGTCTTGTTTTTCTATCTCCTTTTGTACCTCCTCTTACTTACTGCCTTCACTCTGTATCCTTATTCTTTTTCCTTCCAGCTTATGTCTCTCACATTCTCCGTGTCTTGGTGGAACAATGTGAATTATAGACTAGGTCTAAAGCACCAGGGGAGTTGTCTGTTTTCTTCTAGTATTGAGAACAGATAATGTTCACGTTAATAGATTGGCTGTAGAACAACTAACACTTTACTTTGAGTTTTAGCATGTTAGTGCTGTACCGGATGTAACAAAAATACAGTGTAAAATTTCAGCAACGAATTCCTCAGATGTAGAGAAGTAGAAGAGGTAATGTCAATGCAGGTCCTAAAAAAAAATTCGGAATTATCGAATTGATCAAGCATTATTATTGTGGAATTAAATATGACACACCAATAGACAAAATGTATAGTCACATCACTGCTAAGCTGAACAACTTTGTGTAGTAGTCTGTCGGATAATTTAATCAGTAGCATTAATATTGTACTGGATTCGCATTTGACTGGCTTCTGTATTGGGGTAGAAGGTAGAAGGTCTGATCCTTTAATTCAAGATAACATGACAGATTCAATCAAAACGCTGGACATTTTAAAAAAAAAACATTATGATTTTAATTGGAAGCCGTATAACTCAGTAATGAAGCATACTCAGGTCTAGAATTGTCCACCTCTGTGGTGTAGTGGTTAGCGTGATTTTCTGCCACCCCTGGAGTTCCAGGTTCGATTCCCGGTTTTGCCATGACATTTGAAAAGTGGTACGGGGTCTGGAACTGGGTCCCCTCAGCCACGGGATGTCAATTGAGTAGATTCGGGTTCGATTCGCATCTCAACCATCCTGGAAGTGGTTTTCCGTGGTTTCCCAGTTCTCCTCCAGGCAAATGTCAGGATGATACCTAACTTCGGGCCACGGACGCTTCCTTCCCTCTTCCTTGTCTCCTTCTTACAATTACCCCCCCCCCGCCGCCACAGGTTCCTGTTCAGCATAGCAGGTGATGATGCCGCCTGGACGAGATACTGGTCCTCCTTCGCAGTTGTATCCCAGACTCAAAGTTTCACGCTCCAGGACACTGCCCTTGAGGCTGTAGAGTTCGAATCCCTCTCTGAGTCCGAGGGAAAAGCCTACGCTGGAGGGTAAACAGATTAAGAAAGAAAGAAAGAAAGAAAGAAAGAAAGAAAGAAAGATCTAGAATTACCTATCTAGATGGTCACCAACCTCTTATAATAATAATAATAATAATAATAATAATAATAATAATAATAATAATAATAATAATAATAACAATCCGTTTTGTCCGACTCATTGGTTGAATAGTCAGCATTGAGGCCGTCGTTTCAGAGGACCCCGGGTTCGATTCCCGGCCTGGTATGTGATTTTAATCGCGTTCTATTAATTGTTCTAGATGGGAGACTGGGCGTTTGTGTTTGTCTCAACACTTTATCTTCATGTTCAGACAGCACACCACACTACCAACCACCACAGAAACATGCAATAGTGATTACATCCCTCCACATAGGGTTGGCGTTAGGAAGGACATCCGGCGGTAAAACAGGGCCAAATCTACATATGAAACGGAGTTCGCACCCGTGACCCCACAGATGTGGGAAAAGCGGGAGAAGAAGAAGAAGAAATAATAGTAATAATCGATTTTTATGTACGGTAACACATTTTTCTTCGATATAGCCTACATGAACAGATATTTTTAAAACTTTTGACTGATATATATTTAACACTCTGCAAGACCTATGCGTTTTTCTGTTCCTCCCCTGGACGGTCAGTGTAGCGGTCTTCATATCAGAGGGTCGAAGTTTCAATTCTGAGACAGGGTTAACATTTTATCCGCATCTGGTTAATTCCTTTAGTTTAGGGACTGAGTGTAAAGTTGTACTGTAAAACTAAATACGATACTGTATGCTATCTTCTTCTTTCAAATAGCCCTAATTTCGACCATGCTTGTTCTACCGTTGGGTTTTTATCTTTGCCCGCTAGCTATTGTCACTTCTTCACGCACTGTAACTCCTTTATTTATTTCCAACTCCGAACGGGGGATACTTTTCTTCTTCAATGTTTTTTTTTAAAGAATCATGGACTCTCTTCAGGATCTGTCTCACAGATGCTATCATTAACATAGACTTCGTCGTATATTTTGTGATTGAGTCTGTAAATAGTAAAAATGAAATAGAACACAGATTTCACCAAAGTTAATTAATTTTAATGAAACTGCTTCTATTTATAACACAAGGAACTAACGTTAGTAGCAATTCATTATCTACATTCCAAAACAATCGATTTGAAGTTTACTATGGTGAGCACAATGCAACATAAGCAAACGCATAGAAGAGGAAGCAAGGTAGTGGTGGCCCATTACTAACAACAATACAGAAAATGAGTGTACAAGATATGAAATATGAATTGTATACTCGCTGAAAATTTTAATTCATAGTGCACCTATATCAGTTTCTTATCAAAAATCAATGTAATGAAGTGAAATAAAATATTCACTTTTCTAACAGTAACAAAAAAATAAAATCATAGGACATTTGTAATTGAAAAGTACAAATTTTCAATTAAATATCTATCACCTGTAGTCATTATAAATGCTTAGAATTATACCGATACATTGAATGCTTAGTATTTTGTGTTTTACTCACTAAAAATCGTTAAAGCATAAATTTGTTCCTAATTATTCACTTGTACTTTTAACAAGGGGAGTTGTCAATAAGAATGTTGTTGCGCTTACCATCAAATGGAATCCCAAAGTTTCACAGGATTTTACAATTACTACAGAACAACGAAAACTAAGCAACAAACCACGGGCTCCATTTATCTCTTGCAAGGGTATATATTACAACGGGCAGAAGGCTTCCTCAAGAATTCACAGTCTATTGGTTTACAAGATCATTACTCAATTATTTTATGGAAAATGTTTTTGTTGTTGATGTTGTTGTTGTTGTTGTTGTTGGTGGTGGTGGTAGTGCTTTATGACGAGGACTTGTGACGTTATAGAGAATTGCGTAACGTCAAACATAGGCCTATTTGTTATGGTTAGCGAATGAACTGTATTGAACGAGCGATTCCTGCTGTACCACAACAATCCGACAACTTCAGTGGTGTAACGTAGCGAGGGACGACCATAGTTACTGTAATGAGCAGAATATAATCTCCAATAGCATGAGCTAGGGTAGGAGTTATGTTATTTTTAGAGACATCTATTACCGGGTAAGCTGGCCGTGCCGTTAGGGGCGCGCAGCTTGCATCCGAGAGGTAGTGGGTTTGAGCTACACAGTCGGCAGCTCTGAGATATTCTTCCGTGGTTTCACATTTTCACACCAGGCAAATGCTGGGGCAGTAAATTAACGCCACGTTTGCTTCCTTCTCACTCCTAGGCCTTTCCTATCCTGTCGTCACCATAAGACCTGTGTCGGAACGACGTACAACAAATTGTAAAAGACAACTATTTGAATGATCAGTAGCTTTTTCTTATATTTCTAATACTTATCGAGAAGAAGGAGATAGGAAAATATCAGATGCTGACGAAAATTGGCGTATGATATTTCATGAACACTATTCACTGGTTGAGTACTTGGTTAGGATTTCGAATCTCTATAGGCCTATCCAAGGTTGAGGAAATGCAACCTGGTGCAGTCGGTTGACATTGCTTGACCCCTCCTCCTTAAATAGATTTCAGTATTGATACCTACCAACTGTTCTTGTCGTATGAGCTCATTTAGTGGTTGAACAATGAAAATCTGAATCATACGAATTATACGATCGTGTACGTATTTGTGTGGGTTAATAATATTAAATCCCGGCCCTGCAGTCTAAGCTTGCCTCCTATTGCGAGGTCCCTGAATCTATTCCCAGTCAAGTAAATGATGTTTACCTGGATCTGAGGGCTGATTCGAGGTCCATTCAGCCTACATGAGAGCAATTGAGGCGCTAGTTGATGATGAAATAGCTGTCCCAGTCTAGAAACCCGAGAATAACAGCCGGGTGGATTGATCGTGTTGACAACCTGACACTCGTGATCTACATGTCTTCGCACTGAGCAGCGGTCACCTGGTAGGCCAAGGCTTGTCAGTGCTTTAGACCATGGGGATATTTCTTTTAAATAATATGCCTGGGTAGTGTGTCTAGTTCATTATCGGAGCAACGTGGTCGATTTCATGCCATCTCAAGAATGTATGTTTTGGACTGAGGGCTAGAATGGGTATCAGTCTGTCTCGTGAGACAAACTAACGAGCTATTTGATATGAGAGGTAGAGGAACCACTCACGTAAACCGTACGGCTGAGGATGTTCTCAGTGGTTCTCAAACATCTCTAGGCCATCTGGCTGAGCAGCGGTTCTCTTGCAGGCCAATAATGATATCCTGGGGCCGATGACCTAGTTGTTAGGCCCCTTTAAACAACAAGCATCATCACGACAAGCAATGACATCCTATGTATGTCCTCTCAGACACAATAGCAATAGCAGAAACTCGGAAGGTAAAATGAAGTTAGCCATGAATGGGGAAGTGTATCTTCTCGAGTTAACACAATAGCCCACATTTAAACAAGTACTTTACACCTATGATGGCAAAATATATTTTTAAAATATTACCATTTTATTGTACATCGAAGGAGAAATAATATATAAGTACTCTACCTGCACTCTTGTTCTTCTACCGCTTTTCCCACACCACTGGGGTCGCGAGTGTGAACTATGCAGCACATTTGGATTTGGCCCTGTTTTACGGCCAGATGCCCTTCCTGACACCAACCCTATTTGGAGGGATGTAATCTCTATTGTTTCTGTGATGGTGGGCAGTGTGGTGTGTTGTCTGAGTATGAAGAGAGTGTTGGGACATTCATAAACACCCTGTCCCTGAGCCATAAGAATTAATCAGAAGCGATTAAAATCCCTTACCTGGCCGGGAAACGAACCCGGCACCCTCTGAACCGAAGGGCAGTACGCTGACCATTCAGCCAACGAGTCGGACTAGGTTTTCTACCTGCAGTAAGGCTCTATATCCAAGACTCATGAGAGACAGACTTTTGCTCCCTAAGGAGCCCGCAGGATTTTCATAGAACTTAAAAATAATAATCCTATATTATTAATGCCTCATTACTTGTCCGGCTGCTTAGCTGAATGATCAACAACGTAGCCTTCGATTTAGAGGATCCTAAATTCGATTCCCAGCCAGTTCGTGGATTTTATATGCGTTTGGTAAATTCCTCTGTCTCTGGACGGACTTTTATGTTTATCTCAATACACATATCCTCATATGGACACAACACACCATGTAGAGTTGGCGTCAGAAAGGGCATATGGCAATAAAACTGGATCAAGTCCATATCTGCGACATAGTTCGCATCCACAATCCTAACAAGGTATAAGTTGCAGGGAAAATATACGTTTCTGAACAACGGTATCTGTTAAAAACATGGTCTACTCAGTCCTCTCTTCAAGACCTAGAATTTGCGATGGGAATTTTGAACACCTTGTAATGAGGAATTTCGCCTAAATAACCAAGCATTGACCTTAAACTCTGGACAAAACCCAAAAGGACATAGCGTAGCTCTTTTTTGAGAAAAGTCGGAACCTCGATCTTTGGGCTCTTTGAACAGCAAACATTACCACCATCATGACGATCATCATGAACATCATCATCATCATCATAATCATCATCATCATCATCATCATCATCTATATTATGAGTTAGGCGAGCTTGGAGATTTGCGATTCGATTAACCTTAAGTCACAGGACCGACGTTTTTACATGGCATTCAAATCGTTTCATTTTTAAATGCATTGATCGAGACTCAGATCATGACTATCTTGGGGTGAAGTTAGCGATGAGATTACTCATTAACGACTCCTGCAGTAAGTTCTGTGCGATTACAATTTAGGAAATCATGGAAATTTAAAAAGTCGAAGAAGTAATTTAGACTCGTTTCCCAAGTGTACGGATATATGGTTCACAGATTAGTACCTTAACGCTCTGGGATAATCAGATAGACCACTGGAAAAAATAGAGCAAACTGTCCGTGGTACCTCTCCCTATTATATAGTAGCTGTAGAATGTTTCATCTCCACATCACGACCTGAGCTCTCGTCGGCTGGTCGGCCAACTGGACGTAATCTTGGCATTGAAAGAGCAATAGGGATTTACAACTAAGGTGTACTGTTTCTCATGGAGGCCAATTTACCTCCAATAACAAATAATAATAGCTGTTGAATCTTTTCTTTTCTTGCCGGCAACTATACAAAATCGCAAATTAAACTCACATATTTGGGAAATTAATAAACGTATCATCTTGAAATGTAGACATATATTTTCCTTTTCCTCCAGTAAAGGCTTAAAGTTGCATTAACTCAAACCGATTTTCCACAACGTGGGGACAGAAAAGGATTAGAATTGAAAAGGTAGCGGCCTCGGTTTTTTTAAAGACATATACAGTGTTTATAAGAAACTGCCGACAGTGGGGTTTGAAAACACCATGTCCTAAATGCAAAAATAGCCTCACCACACAGTCAACTACAGTAGCTCGGGCATCCTTTAAATATGATACATAGTTACTAGACAGGGAATTATTGTGAATCGGAGTGTTTAGTTCTGTCTCATACTTGGGAGTTCAATTTAAAATTAGCATAACACAATTTACAAGGTTTATTCTTTGGTACCTTTTGAAAAACTTATGTGTAGAATGCATTTTAATATGTTCAAGGGCTCTGAAGTAAGTGCCATAGTCACTGGCTTCTCACTAAGGCGACTGGTTGAATTCTGGCCCTTGTATGTGAGTTCTAAAATGGAATGTCCCTATGGCTTGGATTCGATCCAAAAGCTGAAGATTTGTTGGCTTCCATTATGATATAAGGAAACACGTAAAAGTGTAAGCTTTTTTTCGTACATTTTAGTGCACTGTTGATTTGTAACATCAGTAATTATATTGTTGAGAACATATCGAAAGGAACAAATTAGAACAAAACACGATTTTACTTAAATATTTGCAAACATTCCTCCCTACCCATTCATTCCAGCATTAGTATGCTGTCGTAGGACTAGCCAGTTTTGGGCCATCCTTCATTATTAATTATTTTATACACAATGTCTTTCGTAATTTCTTTTATTAAGTAGTCCCTGGATCATCCACGAAAAATTTTACCTATCCAGAATGCCTTCTGATACAACTTGCATGAGATTTGAGTTGTGCTTTCATTGCCCCCAATGAGAAATACGACGCTTCATGATTTGCTATTGCTATACTATAACAAATAAATTCCAAAAAGTACTTACCTTTTGTAAAATAAACTAGAAAGCTTAAATTTATTTTTAAACCTAAATAGGATTTATGAAGAAGAACTTCTCCGCTTCTCAGTTTCTTATTACAGAATCATATTTTGTATACTACAAGCCGTTTGATTTCTTCTTAGTTTAGTGTATAGATTACAGTATCAAATAAAGCAACTATCGCTGTAATCGCGAATAGCATCATACATTTTAATTGCTGTACTTTTGGGCGATTTGTCTGCTAGCCCCTCGTAAATTAACTCTCAGCTTCCGTAATTTTATATTTATTATTACTAGCACTATGGACTCTTCTGTTTTCGTTGCAACCACAACACTGAGTCTAATTGTTGTCCTCTAGATCTCCTTCTGCTTGTCTTAGTCTCTACAGTCGAGTTGATCATACTCCCACGTGTCCTATCCTTCCTGCACAGCCCTCACCCGAAGTCACTTCATAAGCATAGCTTTATTCATTCATTACCTTTCTTTCTTTCTTTCTTTCTTTCTTTCTTTCTTTCTTTCTTTCTTTCTTTCGTAATCTGTTTGTTTTTCCCTCGGACTCAGCGAGGGATCCCACCTCTACTCCCTCAACGGCAGTGTCTTGGATCGTGAGACTTTGTGTAGGGGAATACAACTGGAAAAGATGACCAGTACCTCGCCCAGGCGGCCTCACCTGCTATGCTGAACAGGGACCTTGTGCGGGGGATGGGAAAATTGGAAGGGATAGAGAAGGAAGAGGGAAGGAATCACCCGTAGCCTTTAAGTTAGGTAACATCTCGGCCTTTGCCTGGAGGAGAAGTGGGAAACTACGGAATATCACTTCGAGGATGGTTGAGGTGGGAATCGAACCCACCTCTACTCAGTTAACATCCCGAGACTGAGTGGATCCCGTTCCAGCCCTCGTACCACTTTTCATATTCGTAGCAGTGCCGGGAATTGAACCCGGACCTCCGGAGGTGGCAGATAATCACGCTAACCAGTACACCACAGCGGCGGGCATTCATTACCTTACTGTAGCATTTATCTTTTTGTTATTAATACCCTCCTTCCATTGCTTTCACCTGTTTTTACGAGCGATCGTTTTTACAAACTTCATGACCCTTACATATAATCAGCCATCCAGATTTCACTCTCATACTGTAAAGTCGGTCGGCAAACAGAGATATGATTCAACATTTACTAGGCGAACCTCGTCGTCGTGAAGAAAACGAAGGTTTTTTGTGCCTCACGTGAATTTAAGCTGCCAATATTACCATTCCAGTCCTAGCCACTTCCGTTGAATCCCAACCTGTGTTGTTGTTACTGTGAGTTAAACAGAATGAAAAATTCAAATTTAAAGAAAAGAATAAGGGTAATTTGGGCTACGAGCTTGATTTATTACAACTTAACTCTGTATTGTACAATAGTTCACGGTATTCCTAGTTAGGTAAGATTACTTCTAGGCTGCTCCACTGCTTTTCCAGTGGATTGTATATTTATGTTTGTATGCATGGATGTTTTCTCCCCACATTTGTCTTTATGTCACACCGAAACATATAGATCTTACGGTGACGATGTGATAGGAAAGGGATAGGAGCAACAAGGATGCGGCCATGTCCTTAAATAAGGTACAGCCTAGGCATTTGCCTGGTGTGAAAATGGGAAACCAGGGAGTACCAACTTCAGGGCTGCCGACAGTGGGATGAGCGCTGCAAGCTGCACAGCTTACAGAACACCGAGCTCGATAGCTGCAGTCGCTTAAGTGCGCCCAGAATCCAGTATCGGGAGATAGTAGGTTCGAACCCCACTGTCGGCAGCCCGGAAAATGGTTTTCCGTGGTTTCCCATTTTCACACCAGGCAAATGCTGGGGCTGTACCTTAATTAAGGCCACGGCCGCTTCCTTCCCACTCCTAGCCCTTCCCTGTCCCATCGTCGCCATAAGACCTATCTGTGTCGGTGCGACGTAAAGCAACTACCAAAAAAAAAAGCTTACAGAACAGCTGAGAATCTCTAACCGCACGGCCAACTCACTCGGTTTGTATGTATGGATGCAATGAAGAACACATTCATACTTTTGTGCTATACCGCCGAGCAGAGTGGCCTGTATTTCAGAGCCAAAGTTGGTGCGTTTGATTCGGGGTCAGACCGGTGGTATTTATTCTTAAATATGAACTCCTTAGGAACAAAATTTCGGTACCTCGCTTTCCCAAAAACAGTGAAGATTGTAGTGGGAACGTAAGACAAGTAAGAGTATTGTTTCCCTGTGATATAATGCTCAGTGAGCAACAGTTCATGCCTTTGTGTCCGAAAAATAATCTTAGACATAGTATGAAATTGAACTTACGACCATCTGGAAAGCAGGCTGTTATAAATCACCAGTGAACTAGATCTATGGTCTAGGAAAGGAATTTAAAATTAATGAAACGTAAAATTTCAAAATACCTGAATAATAAAAAACCATTGAAACAAGTCACTGTGCTATCGTATTTTCCTGGCTATTTAGGAACTAGTAGAAGTTACTTATGTGACCTGCTGTGAACCATGCGGCTTCATCAGGCGGTGGAATAATCAGCGTTGTTGGTTGCAGCGCTCACCAGAGCCATTAGGGCTCAGCATCATTAGCCCCCTCGCCCCTCGCCCCAGCAGCGCGCTTCAGGGAAACAACTTGCCGATTCAGCAATATCGATACGTGTGGTACGGCCTACGCATCACTCAGCCGCGAGCTGTACAGCCCGTCTACCAGCCAACCATTCAGATATGAAATGTTCCTCTGTTTCTGAATATTATATCATTCAATAGAAATTGTAAATTGCTGGAAACACTAAACGATTGCTTATGAAAGTGAAGGATCCGGATCAAAGACTTGATTTCTATTTGGTGTATTAAATGTAGTATAAGGAAATGTTTTTTTTTTTTTTTTTTTCGTGATACCTTAGGGAGTGATGAATAGAAGAAACTATATTCAATATATTGCACGCATAAGGCGAATAGAAAGGGCACATTATAACGAGCAAGACGAGGTGAGCAAGCAAGCTTCAAGAACAGAGCGAATTGCTAGCGAATATTGGACCACGTAACAGTAAGCTTGCATTCAGGAGTTGGTGGTTCGAACACCACCATCGGCTGCTCTGAAGATGGCTTTCCACGGCTTCCTATTTTCAAACCAGGCAAATGCTGCGGCCCTATCTTAATTCCGGGTCATCCGGCTCCTTGGCTAAATGGTTAGCGTTCTGACCTTTAGTCACAGGGCTCGCGGGTTCGATTTAACCTTAATTGGTTAATTTCGCTGGCACGGGATCTGGGTGTATGTGTCGTCTTCATCATCATTTCATCCTCATCACGACACGCAGGCCTACAGGCGTCAAATCCAAAGACCTGCGTCTGGCGATCCGAACTTGTCCTCGGACACTCCCGGCACTAAAAGCCATACGCCATTTCATTTTTTTTTAATTCCGGGTCACACCCGATTCCTTCCCAGTCTGAGCCCTTTCTTATCCTATTGTCGTCGAGAACCTACCTGAGATAGTGCGACGCTAAAACGCTAGCAGTTGGCAGTGCGGTTAGGATCTAGTAGCTGTGAGCTTGCATTCGGGAAACGATGGGTTCGAATCCCACCGCAGCCAGCAGTGAAGATGGTTTAAAAAACAGAAGTCACTGACGAGACTATACAGTGACGTCGCACTTTGGCAGCTGTCGTGAACAGCCTATGCTTCACTGATGAGGCGTACTACTGAAATGTGGAGTGAAATGATTTCCTGACTGATCTGGATAGGGTTATTAAATATCAGCCTGAAAATACCAACAACCGACACCACGAACGACAGTTTCACACCGTTCATGATAAGAACTGACTGCTTAGGGCAGGACCTCTCAGGGTGCATGCGCGTGGTGCATGCACTGTGCACGGTGCAAAAGACGACTTGGCTTGGTTGACCAGAGTGCAGACCCCCCACTCCTCGATTTGGAGCAATAGCGCTGTCTCTCTCTTTCCTCACGCCTGTCTCGCTCGCTCCGCCTGTCTCCCTCTCCCCCACTTGCGCCGTAGCGCTCCAAATCCGGGCTGAGTTGAGCCGAGTATAGCCGAGTAGAGCCGAGCATAGCCGAGTAGCCCAGAGACCAAGCGTTGATCCGAGCCATACCGAGCGGCACCGAGCGGCACCGATGCACAGTGCACGGAGCTCTTGCGCCTCGCTCTGCACGCGTGAGATTTTGGGCGTTTGAGAGGCCCTGGCTTAGGGAATGGCATTACTCGCTCGCACCTCAGTCACATTAATATTGCTAAAATGAAAGTTGAGACTGAGCATTTTCCAGAAGACATACAGTAGTTCACTGTAAACTCTCCATCTTACCAGAAATAAATCTGGGTTAAATAAGTACAACAATTCCAGATTAAACTGTTCTCAGTACTAACTCTGTGTGGTATGCAGCGAGTGATAAATTCTAGGGCGACTTATACTATACCTGAAATATCTCGCCACTATTTAATTGTTTTTAATTTCTTAATACATCCCACCTCCACCCCTATCCTATTCCCAAGAAAACATCAGATTTCCGTAAAAATATGGTGACATGAATTACTTCACCGTAAATAATAATAATAATGATAATAATAATAATTGTACAGGGTATGGCCAGTTAAACTGCGCGCCTTCTATATGGCCATCTATGTAATCTAACTTGAGCTGAGTTTAAGCAAGATACTTTAGTTTTCGACCGTTAGATGTCTCTATCATCGGTTTAATTGCTCCCAATAACAGGTCGAACTATAATTACATTATGAAGCAATGTGTATTTTTACAGTTGGCAAAACTTAGGTTTTGAAGATTGTTTTGTTCATGTATCAAAGTTGTCAATAGTTCTGCTGCCTTCTTCAATAGTAATCAACCTATCAGAAATTTGTAAATATATTCTCTAGCCAATCAAATTTGGGGGTATGTACAGGAATCCAGCCTATCAGTAAAGAGTTCTGGAAGCTGTTCTTCAAAAGTGCTATAAAACTGGGCGCTTTGTCTTGATTGCTCCAGTTAGATAAGTGCGGCGTGTCCTAAGGGAGGCAGGTCCAGCAATGCAAGGTAATGGCGGAATTTTCATAACATGTGATAGCTCCTCTGGATAGCTTGAGAGGAAGGTCTCAACCTCTTTTTTAATCTATGTAAATTTATAACGTTGGTGATTTAAATGTAGAATTTTTGGCAAGTCTGGGAATCTGTTCTATTCCCTACTGGGAAACATGTAATGTAAGGGAACAAAGAGCGATTATTCTCTATTGATTCCCACTCAACTTGGCATGGAGTGACTAACGTTTCAAACGTCTACAATTTTTAACTCTTATTTGGTATTTAATGTTTCTCATTTAGTAACCCCGGTGTAGAATAGGCTTAGCTTTTATCATTGTGCCATAAGCCACTTAGGTTGTAGAAGGAGTGCACGTGTTTCGCCTCCTTAATTTTTCTTTTGGTCGGTTACAACCAAACTTTCATTTTGTCTTTTATGGCCATTTAGTATGGGCAATTACGCTCCTGTAAACTTATTTTTTTTTTGCTAGTTGTTTTACGTCGCACCGACACAGATAGGTCTTACGGCGACGATGGGACAGGAAAGGGCTAGGAGTGGGAAGGAAGCGGCCGTGGCCTTTATTAAGGTACAGCCCCAGCATTTGCCTGGTGTGAAAATGGGAAACCACGGAAAACCATTTTCAGGGCTGCCGACAGTGGGGTTCGAACCTACTATCTCCCGAATACTGGATACTGGCTGCACTTAAGCGACTGCAGCTATCGAGCTCGGTTGTAAACTTATTGTGGTGTGTAGAACGGTTTCTGGTGTGAAGTTCCCTTGAGAAACAGAAAGTTATAAATTGTTGAGCAATAGATAAGCCCACTCAGGGCTACCTAGTGTAAATACTGTAATTAAGGACAACCGATGGGTTGCAAGTGTGCAATTAGAAACTGATGCCCCTGCGAGGCTGGACTACGATATGGTTGGAGCGCAAAATTCCCTGTAGTGTAAAGGATAGCAGCAAATCGTGCTCTTGTAGATCTTGTAGAGCAATAACGCTTTATATGTGTAAATCAACCAAACCGTTAACTAGTGTAAGTTTTGTACCTGATTTTCGGACTTTAATAAGTCCGTGTGATTGTTGGGGCTGACGAGCTCATCATATGGTTGTTATTTATTCAGATTTTCTATTTATCAATTTTTAATTAGAAGAAAAGGAAAGAAATTAAATTTCAAAATTTGTTGCTTTTCAGTTATGCTCTAGTTAAATTCTTGCCCACCCATTCACCCCTCAAGATTCTTACACCTCTGTAAGCCACATGAACCCCGGAACAAAAACAACAACAACAACAACAACAACAATAATAATAATAATAATAATAATAATAATAATAATAATAATAATAATAATAATAATAAAAATAATATGTTGAATATTTCATCAAGTATTGTTTTTCTAAGGGACGCCAGGGACCGGGCGGAATTTTACCCTGGAAAAAGCTTCTTTAATGTGCCACTGAATCTGAAAATAATTAAACGCTATTAACTGCAAAGCAACTGCCCCAGGATTGCCCCCTAATTCGAAGTAACCCCATATCCCCTACGTAGCGCAGTTATTGACAGTTAATCAACGTAAAAGAACTCCTGCTTGACTAAATTCCGACACCTCTGCGTCTCTGAAAACCGTAAACGTAGCTAATGGGGTGTTCACCGTGTTTCCAACGTCCCAAAAACGAGTCGCCCCCAAAAGTCCAGGATTAAGTCACTGTTGATAGCCTTCTTTCGACAACAAAGGCATGATCCACGAGCAATTCGTACCGGGGGATCGAACTATCAACGTCGCATTCTACGATAATTGTTTGAAGCATTTTCTGCGACGTATCCGGCGAGTTGGGCCTGAATTGTACAATACTGGAAAGTGTAATCTCCTCCACGACAGCGTCCGCCTTCATACTGTGATCCGTGTGCGAAGCCTCTTGGCTAAGCGGCGTGTACATGTTATCACCGTACTCCCGGCTCTGGTGCCTGCAGACATCTTTTAGTTTTCCTGCCTCAAGAAATCCTGAAAGTCACACATTTTGCTAACATACCGAACAGCCAAAAGACGCCCTCTCTGCTAGTTTCCAGCAACTGTATTCACCTTGCCAAAAGTGTATTGTGGTCAATGGAGAGAACTTTGAAGAAGACTGAAGTTATTTTGTTTGTTATGGTGTCATTCACCGAACATTTTAGCCGCATCATGTATGTGACGAAAGCCATTCTGCTGGGTAATAAAGACTGATGGTCTGTATGAATTTTGTTCCTTTCGAATTAACCAGTACCTTGCACCCTGTAATAACTTAAAAATAGCCCAATGGACTGCTATGTAAACTGCGCTGACGTAGTGCGGCGATCAGAGGAGGGGAAATGCTTACAGGTGTCACATAAATCGCAAGCGCTCTCCCCTCACGTCCGGGGCCCGAGCTGCTTCAACAAACAACATTGTCCACTACTGTCACTTGCTTAATTACTCACTCGATCCCACCATCAAACACGAGATTCTACTTTTCTATTGATTTACGGTCAGCCACCTCAGTTCGTACAAAGCTGTGTCTGTCTGAAGTTATGGAACCAAACATTGGATCAATATTCACCGTACTGGCTTCTTCGGGAATAAGACTCATAGCTAAGACTTGTGGGGATGAATTTAATTTTTTGATATGCTAATTCCATGTTTAACCGGATGACTAACGTGGTTATTTTATTGACAACTACACATTAGAGAATAGTATCCTCTAGGTTACGTAGTACATACGTATCTACGAAATGTCACTATAATATTTGTTCCAAATGGAACGTAATAATTCGTTTTACACAAATAAAGTAAAAAATCTGCGGTAAATTAAATAGTACGAAATATTTTACTTGCAGAGAATGATATGGATACATACTTTACTACCTTACAACTATTTTTTTTCTGCTACGTCGCAGCGCTTCCGTATGTTTTGTTTGTCTAACACTTTCGTGTGTGATGTCTTTGCTCACTGAAGTTGTTTGAGTTAATTAGGTGTCGTTTTCTTCACGTTGCTCATTCGTTTTGTGCCCTTACTCATTCATTAAATGATATATTTATTGGTCCGGGGATCATGCTATTTTCCTTTCAACGATGCTATTTTCCTTTCAACAAAAAAGTAATCTATTTATTGGTCCAGGGATCATGCTATTTTGCTGTTTGAACTGCCAGTGCTAGTTATATGGACAATGATAATGAGAATTCACAGACATAGCATTCCCATTCTTCGGTGCAAGTCCTGGACCCCAAGAAAGAAACAAGAGACGGCACGAACAGCGGAATAAAACATAAGGGAGTCCTGTCTACACCTCGTAAGTTCGTATACATATTTGTCTAGATATTTCCTTTTTTTTTTTTTTTTTTCTGCTACTTGCTTTACGTCGCACCGACACAGATATGTCTTACGGCGACGATGGGACAGGAAAGGCCTAGGAGTGGGGAGGAAGCGACCGTGGCCTTAATTAATGTACAGCCTCAGCATTTGCCTGGTGTGAAAATGGGAAACCACTGAAAACCATTTTCAGGGCTGCCGACAGTGGGGTTCGAACCTACTATCTCCCGAGTACTGGATACTGGCCTCACTTAAGCAACTGCAGCTATCGAGCTCGGTCTAGATATTTCTGTAGTAACGATGGTATTTCTTAATTTACCCCATATTTTTCACTTCATTTTTGTAAAAGGAATTATTATATTCCATTTGGGACAAATATTACAGTTCGTAGATACGTATGCGCTACATAACCTATCCTCTATTCTAATTTAAATTCCCCGTAAAAGTAGATTAAATATGGCCTTTGTTGCATCAATAGAGCTGATAGGCAGCTTTTTATCACAACTCAAGTATTGGTGCTAAGTACACTCCAAAGATAAGAATGCAAAAAGAAGAGCATAGATATAGGAAAGTTAATTTTTGAGAGACGCCGCGAGATAGCGTTAAATGTATTCTTGAGGCGAGTTCATTAATGCTCCCCCTCGAGTGTTCAACTATATTTCTTTGTATAACTTACACGTTACTCAGAATTTTGTTCATGTAGAGGTGAGACAATCGTATGTGGCGTAGATTTCGCTTATAAAACAAGTAGAATTGGCGAGGACCTTTGTGCGATTGTCTCACACAAGTCCAACCCCACCTCCACGTGGTGGGAGAAGTAGCGGATGGTCTGCAGGGGTAAGGTACACCCGGACTTCATGTGCCCTGGGACCACCACGCTAGCCTTGGAGGCCCTACATGGACCCTGAAAATTGACGGCTAACTGAGCTCTGTTGAACTCTGCTGAAGTTCTCAATGGCAGTGAAGGCGGAAGGAAGAATTCTTGGAAGGGCGAAACTGGCAGAAGAGGCAAACCAGCTTTCCATGGTAAATAGGATTAGCAACCACTGCCTTTTGGGGAAGAGGAAGGATCCCTAAAGGCTAGGGAGAGAGCCCCAACAGAAAACTCTCGCATGCCTGGAAGCGGAAAGGGGTAGATCCCTACCTGGATAGGGCGTTTGGGCCCTTAACTCATCCTAACCCGAATAAACCTCATCAAAAAACAGATCGGCCCTATGCTCTTTAACAGGAACTTAAGGAATTAAGTCATGTCTTAGTGCGATGAACCGTCTAGCTCTGAGATGAAAGGAGGCTTCAATCAATTAATGTAAACTGTCAATCGTGTACTATTGATCACTATGCCATAGCTTTTGGGGGTTACGAGTCAACACTTTGTAGGTGCTCATTGTACGGGGTTGAAGTGGTCTGCAAATTGGATTATAGCGTACGAACACATGTGAGTGAGTTTTAAGTTCACGGAAAGCTAAAATTTAGAAAAACTGCATGGAGCTATCTGAATCATTTTTGCAGATACCTGGCAGTCTTATAATTCCTTGGTGTCACTGTTGGTGTTAGTGGAGAATTCACCTGACAGTCGTACCGTTTGACCATACACCAACTGAGCATCAGTTTTACTGATATATTCCTTGTATATTATGGACATGCCCAGAAGAACAATGGCTGATCATCACTTCAACGATAACTGGCAGGACATCTGATGTCAGTTTTAAGCTGACGGCGGAAGCGGTTGACAATGTATGTGAAAGCTACGTTCATAAGAATGTCTCCGTAATATTTTGATTAATGATCATGAAGAGCATGTATAGCTCTTTGTATAAATGGTCTGCGTAGTGATATTCATTGCAGAGGACCCGGGGCTCGATTCCAAGCCAGTTAGTGGATTTAAATTGTGTATATTTAATTCATCTGACTCGGCAGTGGACGATGGTCATTGTTTTATTTTACATTTGTCTGTCTGTTAGGTCATCAGCCCAGAGGCTGGTTGGATCCTCAAATAGCACCACCAAAGGTTATGCGGTTATAAGGAAACCCCAAAAACCTATGGCAGCACCGAAATGAGGCGTACTAGGCAAGATGAGGAGTGAGGTAGTTTGCCATTGCTTTCCTCACTGGGTCAGAAAGTACTATTGCAGCACGACTGACCCTATGAGCAGCACCTTTCGTAACACTCAGATGCACTAGTCATGCTCTGAATGTCATTACTCAGCACTACCCATACCCCAGCAACATCCATATTGTCGCAGCCATGGATGTTGACTGGGACTTCGGTGGAAGCTACACTTTGCTCTGGCCTGTACCAAGAGATGGATGCAAAAGTACTGTATCCATCAAGAAATGACAGCAGGCAGATTTTACATTTATTCATACACATTCCACACTCCCAAATACCACACAGAAAAGTAACAGTGAATACCTCACTCCATACACTGTTGAAATCGAGATAGCCATTCGTCCGTAAAACGGGGCCAAATTTACATGAAATTCCAACTCTAAGAATTCCACGAAAATAACATGAATACTACTACTAGCCTACTACTACTACTACTACTACTACTACTACTACTACTACTACTACTACTAATAATAATAATAATAATAATAATAATAAGTACAAAAATTGCATCCACAAAATGATCCAACAAGGAAGCCTATAACAAAATAGAGAAATTTACAGACACTGTCTGCAAAAGACGGGCACGTTTTTACGATCACCTCAAAAGAATGGACGGAAATAGGTAGACCAAATTGGTCTTTCACTTACTTGATTCAAAATCTAATATTATGATGCCTTGGTATTGAAACACCAATGAAGACCCTCAAGTGCTACAGATCAAACCGGAAGACGCCTTTGACAGAGTTCATATCCGAAAAACGATAGTGATGAATGGGCTAAACAGAGACGAACAAACGAAAAGAAGACGCGGCGCCCCTTGCACAGAGGAACGCAAGCAGGCCCACTAAGAAGGAATGAGGGAACTCTGGGCTCAAAAGAAAGCAAAGTTTACTGCGAAATGCAATAATAATAATAATAATAATAATAATTGCCGTGTATGTAGCTAAATATTTGGTATTAAACGAGAAAGGCGACATTGTTTAATTAGAAAATTAAGAGAAGAAAGTACTAAGAACGATTCTTGGACCAAAGAAAAACCGAAATCAATGGAGAAAAAGGAACAGAAAGGAAATGTATTTTAAGAATGGAACGATTTTCGATAGTATCAGTAAAGGAGTACTACCTTTCATGGTTATTTGGTCCGGATAAATCCATAGAGGCTAACCGAGAGATTATTTTTATTATTTCGATAAATTTCCCAGAACACAAATCCGATTGTTCAACGAAGTTCAACAGAATATGGCTGATGGGGTATCGTGAGAAAGGAGATATTAGATAGCGGCATTTTCAGAAAAAAGAGCGATTAATGAGTTTTAGGGGTACCAGGGAAAAGGGAAGAAGCGAAGTAAATCTGTCTCGAAGGAGGAAGGACGGAGTATAATTGCAAGAATACTAAGAAGAAGAATATACTGCAGCCGAATGACCATTATGGTATACAAAACGTTATGATTTACAATATTCCAGTAATGATTTTGTTCTCATTGTATATTTGCTGAAATGGTAAGTTCACATTGCTTATTGCACAAAACACACACACACAGTACACTGTGAAGAGAGGTCGTGAAAACCTCGGCGCGCAAATAGTTGGTGGTGAAATCCATGGTCCGCTAGTCTGTTCAAGGCGATTCTTAGGTCGTTGCTTGGTCCCGTCCAACTTCGATCCAAAATGGCGTCTGTTGAGTAGAAGTCTGGGTCAATCTCTGCCCTTTTCCTTTGTCTGATTAGGAGCAATTCCTGTTCCCGCTATGTGGATGGGAGTGGCAATCTGATTCTCAAATCTTCTGTTAGAAATGTTTTTCGGCTAGCTCGTATGCCAGTCTTGAGCGCGACATCTTGGAGATTCCTAGAATCCGTTTAAGGAATCTAGCCTTAACGTATTCTATGGTCTTTAAGTCGGTTACTGTTAGATTATCACAGATTAGTTCTAGCCCATAGGTTAGTACTGGAAGCACCTTGGCGTAGAACAGAGTCATGGCTGTGGACATAGACAATCTAGTGGGTTCACTGATATCATATATACTTCTTATTTCTGCCATAGACCACTCCTTTGTATGGTTTCTAAATGAGGTGGATGAAGGTTGAAGTGTTATTCCGAGGTATTTAAACGATTTTACGATTTCTATGTCTTTCCCGCCGCATTGTACTCTGTCATTGTGTGAGATTCTTCCCCCTTTCGGAAAACCATCTGCACCGTCTTACTAGTGTTGATTAATATGCTGTTGTTTGTGGCGTAGTCCTCAAGTTTAACCATTACTTCATGGAGTTCGTCTCTGTTACTTGAACCTATAACTATGTCGTCTGCAAACATATGTAGTGCAATCGAAATGTTGTGATTGATGTTTATGAAATCAACAACGGCTATATTGAATAGCAGGGGGCTGAGTGGATCATTTTGCAGCACTCCATTTGTTTGCTTTATGGGGATCGAAGATGTCTTGCCATCTGGGGCAATCGGCACAATTCATATGCTTGCCGCTAGATGGGGTTTACATTCCTTCTATTCCTGATCCGGTTGAATGATTGGAAACAGGCTGTGGATTTTCATTCCTTCATTTCCACTTCTTAGAGGTACATAGCTCTGAGGTTCACTCAGTCTGCAATAGAAATGGTAAGGGTAAGGGTTATTCTGCCCGAAGGCAGGTCCGAACCTCCGCAGAGGTGCTCCTGAGCCGGAGTTTACGTGCGGTAGGGTGGCCAGTTCCTTTCCGCTCCTCCATTCCCTTACCCCCCACCAACAGCGCGTGGCAACCCATCCAACTCCTGACCACGCCCAATGTTGCTTAACTTCGGAGATCTCACGGGATCCGGTGTTTCAACACGGCTACGGCCGTTGGCTAATAGAAATGAGTATCAGATTAATTCCTGAGGGTAAAGACTGTCGCACTTAGTAGCGAGGTTATGGCCTTTATCTTCCACACCTCCAAAAGGAGTTCATAGTTTGTACGAAGATGACTTTCCTCTAGTTACAACATACCGTCGGATCATGCACGTGCGTTTGGCTGGCTAATTGTCTTCCACTCTTTCTTCCCTCCACTGTTCGTAACTTATCACGGTAATCCACGGAAGCACCGATCTCCTGTAATATTGCTTAACTTTGTCAGTTCGAAAGCATCCGTTGTGTTTAATCTCGGTAATATAAAAATGGTACAGAAGTCACATTTCTCACGATCATAAAAATTGTATTTCATGCGGTTTAAGTACATGTTTGTATATCCATTTTAATTTGTTGAAATCGCCAGACGTTCAAAAGAAAGCTATATAAAACCCGAATTCGTGATTGTTGGATGTTTTAAAGAAGAATTAAAAGAAAGGGTACGGTTTGAATGATAACAATGCATGACAATAAGAAGAAAAGAGTAGTGACTAACCTTTGTTTGGTGTTAAAAGAACTTTTAACCGTAGCGCTTTTACATTCCCAGCGGCCTTGTATTGTGGAGCTGGCAATCCATTCCTCCTTCCTTTCTTTTTGATCCATTGCATGCATACGATTAAAAGAAGAAGGTGAGCAGGCAAGCGCGGGTGTTGGAACAAAACCGCACAGCTTGGGATGGTTCCTATTACCGCCGCGGCGGGGAAGATCCAGCCCGTGTCGCAAGGCTTTGATCTGCTGGCCAGCTTTGTCGTCGACGTGACTCGGGACATTCTACCTACTAACACTCTTTACAAACATCCACTGGACCACAAACATACATGACTTTTTTATTTCTTTCCTTCATCCACCTGTTGGTTATATAATACTAAACAGGCACTGGCCGGATATGTTTCGTGTGAATGTAGACTCGTGTTACTATATTGTTGTTGTTGCTTCAAGCAAGATATTTTGGAGATATTGGTCAACGATCGTTTGTACTTAAGGTATTCACGTATCCAGGGTGAGAAATCGGGTGGGGAGGGTGAGGGATATCCCCCACCAACGATTTTATCTCATAGGTTCTTCCCCAATCCATGAGAGGATTAGGCCTATTTCTTCATTATGAAATAATGAGTAAAATGTAAAACACATATTACTAAAATCAATGTTTTCTAGGTCGAGCCTCCGGGGCTCAGACGGCAGCGCGTCGGCCTCTCACCGCTGGATACCGTGGTTCATATTCCGGTCACTCCATGTGAGATTTGTGCTGGACAAAGCGGAGGCGGGACAGGTTTTTCTCCGGGTACTCCAGTTTTCCCTGTCATCGTTCATTCCAGCAACACTCTCCATTCTTATTTCATAGCATCTATCGGTCATTAATAAATCACTTTGGGAGTGGCGACCCCATCGTACTAATAGCCTATATATGATTCATTCATTCATTCATTCATTCATTACATCCCTGACCGGGTCAATGACTGGAAAACAGGTTGTAGGTTTTCATTTCAGTGTTTTCTGCTGTGAATATTTTCATAGAAACAACAGCAATAATACACATAATATAGAAATAATAGAACGACTGCTAGACCTTGAGCAATAAAGCAACATACCAGTGGCAACTTCACACCTACAGCTTATTATTCGTGTTTCACTCTGGCAATTCCAACTGAAACCCGGGGAAAAATATAACTTACTTGAAGTACTCCTCCCTTGTCATTGCTCCAGTAGCTCGATCTTACACCACTCCTGTACTTCCTGGAGAGGGTATGTTTCCAATAGATTGTACAAACGGAATAACTTCAAAATGTTTAACATTCTCTTTTATAACAGCGGAATTCGAACAAAATGGTATGGGGGAGGGGGGTAATTTACGTACTGGAGAATTATATACCCCGTGCCCCATCGGGTACTTCTTGAAATAAACGCTAGTAGTTAATCACTGTGATCATTATCCCCACCTCTCCAACACACTATTTCCTTCTGATTTTGCACCCTGCACGTACCTGTCAACATGTTGGGACACAGTCAAGACGACCAGTTTAGGGCGAGACTGCACACTATCCGAATGGCGCGGTCCGAATTTTCAGTACAAATTCTCAGAATCTATACAATGATTTCGACTCTTTCCAAAACCAACAAAAAAGCTCCATTACAAGCAATTAGTTTAGTAAAAAAGAAATATAACATGAAATAAAATATTAGATTCAAATTATTTTATGGATATGAACGAAGAATGTTTCCTAGAGTTATTCAGTGTGGTGGAAGAATAGCCCGGACAGCCGCAGTCCGCCTGCTGATCCAACCACGTTGCAGACTCCTCAAGATGTAGATGGATGCAGTCGGAAAATCGGAAGTTGGATGGTTCTGCGTTTTCAGCTGGCCCGACAGGTGGTTTGGTTGGACAAAAAACTTAGACTATACCATTTGCCGAGTTAGAAGTACGATCGATTCGACAAGTAGGATAGTGTGTAGGCACCTATAGTTCTGCCAAGACGACAGCAGCGCAGTCTAAAGTGTGTCAAATCAAACCACGGTCAGCTGAATGAAAATACAATTTGAAATCCATGGAACTGAGTGCCAGTCACATGGCACCTTACTTGTGTCAGATCCTCAAGTTTATCATTTCTATGCGACCTCCAATGTTTTACTCTTGATGTCTTCTGATCTTGACGGTGTTAGGCTGGTGAGACCTAAAGTATTATTCATTTTCTCAACCTTCGTGGTCCTTTCGCCCAAGCCCTCTTTCTTCCGAGGGTCGGATCTCTTTTACTTCTCATCTAATTAGTCACGAGAGAGAATGGTTGCTCAGTAGCAATTCCTCTTAAGGTAATAATCACCACCACAACCATTCCATGGTATAGATGTAACGTTCCCGTCTCCTAGTCGGAGGGCAGGGTTCGAGGCTCGTTCGAGGAAATTAATCATGGGCCAATGGTCTGGAACGAGTTTAACTCTGCATCGTCAGTTCATGATATGAGATAAAATGGATTCTGTCAAGAAGGCCAAGAAATGCGGTATGCGACACTCATTAGCTACAGGCAATCTGGTTAGAAGTTTTGATAAAAACCTCTTTAAAATATCAGTGAAGTGACCAACCCGGATTGCTTTCTTTTAAGCACTATTCCATAATTTGATTTTGAAACCTTGAACATCAGCGATGTGGTACAACTAGACGCACATCGCAATTAGTTACTACTACTACTACTACTGGGATATTTAACCTTTTGCAGGCGTGAGTTTCTAAAGCTGACATTGTCAGTTCCTATCCTGGCTGCGATTTTTCTCGAGATATATTCCCTAGCAGTGCCGTAGGCGATGTCTCGAAAAAAAGAAAGAAATGTGGTACCTTCACATACCCTAGGATAACTATTTCACACTCATGTACACGGTACTGATGGTAAAGATACTATCCTAAACATCGAATGTGAATATCATCATCAATATCATATCGTTGGCTTTTTTTTAAACCGTGGTATATAACAATGCTCTCCCTACCCATTATATTCCTTAAGACTGGTCACGCCTTCCGGCCACATATTTATATGCAGCCCAGCAGAATAATTTTCAGTATGTTCATTTTCCTGTGCTAACGTGTAAAGGAAAATAGACCTTACTATACCATATTGCACAGATGTTGTTTGCATGGTGGAATTTACGCACCCCTACAGTGTAATATTTAAGGTTCACTTTCCTTTACACGTTGGCATAGGAAAGTGAACGCAACGAAAATCATTCCGATGGACTGCATTAAAACGTATGGCTGCGAGGCATGACCAGTATTAAGGTATATAATGGGTAGGAAGAGCATTGGCACATATGACGTTTTGAAAGAAACCCGTTGATTTGCTTTTTACTCTTTTCTATAACGGCGTCAGAAAAACGAATGAACATCATCGTGAACGAAAATCTATTATATTTCTCATCAGCCTCACTCGATGCATGCAAATACTGACCCGCAACGCAGTATGACACAATACAGGAGAAAATTGTCTTTAAAAATAACATTTGTTCTGTATGTACATTATGAAAATCATCATTTCTTTGACTAAAAAACATTCAAACGTCATATTAAAACTTTAGAGACCACCGATTTCTTTTTGTCTGTCTGTCTGTCTGTCTGTCTGTCTGTCTGTCTGTCTGTCTGTCTGTCTGTCTGTCTGTCTGTCTGTCTGTCTGTCTGTCTGTCTGTCTGTCTGTCTGTCTGTCTGTCTGTCTGTCTGTCTGATTGTTTGATTGACATCACGTGGAAACGGCATAGGCTATATTTAACAATTGTGTTATGCTAGATGCGGATTGTCATTACGATCTTCAAAGGAGAAAGAAGTCCAAGACAAGGGTTGAAATGGTTTCATCCTGATAATTCTAAAACGGTCAGGTTATTTAAAAAGCCGGGCTGAGTAACTGACAGTAGAATGCTGACCTTCTGATTCAAAGTTGGCAAGTTCGAGCGTGGCTCAGGCCGGTGGTATTAGATGGCGCTCAAATACGCCATCCTTGTGTCGGTAGATTTACCGGCACGTAAAACACCTCCTGCGGGACTAAATTTCAGCTCTTTGGGTCTCCGAAAACCGTAATAGTAGTTAGTGGGACGCAAAAGCAATAGCAATTTATTTATTTATTTATTTATTTATTTATTTATTTATTTATTTATTTATTTATTTATTTATTCTTCTTTGTTGTTTAGGCCTACTGAGGACCACGGGGCTCGTATCTACTCTTCAGTAAAGTTGCTGCTTTCTTCTTCTTCCAATACTCCTTCATTTGCTGACTATGAGCCAGCTTTCTCTCCTCTGTCCACTTAGCTCCTGTAGTCTTCTTACTTGTAAGGGACGTTGGGAAAACTCCGTGTCGGATGGCTTGACGGAAGAGTAGTCGGTCATGAGTTTGTCCCAGTGGGATATCTAGCTGTTCCATATCCGACTTAACTGACATGATCCATTTGTTCTTAGAAGCCTTGCCTCTTCCTGTTACTGTGAATATCTTGTTGGTGAGTCTTTCGGAATCCAGACGGGCCAAGTGTCCATGAAAGGTCAGGCGCCTTTTCCTTATAGACGTGACGATGTCCTCTTGGTGTTCATACAGTTCATCATTATGGCGGATTCTGTAAATGCCTCCTTCCTCTCTGATTGGTCCTAATATCCCCCTCAGGATCTTCCTCTCTTTTAACTCCAGCTCTCTTAGTGGGCCCTTCCTGGCTATAACAAGGCACTCGGAAGCGTAAAGAACAGGTGGTTTGACGACCGAGTTTTAGTGTCTGACTTTGAGGTTCTTGGAGAGACAGATGAATAGATACTACGACACGAGTGATAAGCCCTTTCAAACTTTGTACATCTGGCACCTATGGCTAGGTTCTCGCTCTGATTCGCTGAGATCCATTCTCCCAAATACTTAAATGCAGGTACTTTTCGTATGGTAGCGTCTGTGAGAGGAATTGTAGAAGGAACCTCCTTGATATTGGTCACAAATTCAGTCTTCTGGTTGCTGATCTTCAGACTAGTTTTAACCGCTACACTATAAAGATTATGTAAGTTGTAGGTAGCCTCTTCTATATGGTTTGCCAGTAGAATGAGGTCATCGGCAAAGACTAGGCACGGGACAATGAGGTTGTCTCTCTTGTACCCAAGCTTCAGTCCAGCTCCCAGTGGTAGCATCGTTTTCCATTCCCTAATGATATTTTCCAGGACACAGTTGAAGAGAATGCAGGAGAGACCATCACCCTGCCTAACTCTCTGATTGGAAAGCTTTCGGATAGTTCACCTCTGAACCTGACCTTGGACGTCGTGTTCCTCAGAGTGGCTTGAACTAATCGTAGGGTCTTCCCATTCCAGACCAAGTTCCCATAGTACGGAGAAAATGGTGTCTCTGTCCACAGAGTCGTAAGCTTTCTGAAAATCTACTAAAACCACTACCCAGGGATGTCCACCTCGGCTTTTGTAATTGAGAACTGTCTTAAGATTGTGTAACTGTTCCGGACAGGATCTAGTCTTACGGAAACCAGCTTGGTATTCAGCTAACTGTGAGTCTAGCTGTGTGATGATTCTATTGAGCAGGGCTACAGAGAGGATCTTGTAGGTAATTTGTAACAAGGGAATACCTCTATAATTGTTGAGGTCTATGTTACTTCCCTTCTTGTGGAGGGGATGAATCACGGCAGACGTCCATCCTTCGGGTAGGGACTCTGTTGTCCATATATCCTTTATGATTTGATGGATGCTCTGAAAAGAATGGTCATCTGCGTGTTTGAGTCCATACTTAATTTAAATTTGGTTTTGAACATTTGATATCATGGTCATGACAACCTTCCTGATAGTGTCAAAAATACCGGAAATATTCACATTAATATTTTCATTGCTAAGGCCAACAACGGCGAGCTTCGATGCTATGGAAGTATTGTTAAGTCGTCGTGGGGTAACAATGATTGTAAATGCATAAACGCGTGATCATTTGTCCTGAATAAATAAGGGGAAACTGAACATTTCTCTCAAAATGAGAAGTAACACGTGAAAGAAGGACCACTCGAAGAATGAAGGGAAAGTAAATCGTGAATTTTGGGAAAGGAGGAAGATGAGGAATTCCTTAGGGGTCCCATGTTCTAATGAGTTGGAAGAAGAAGAAGAAGAAGTGTGATGGTTTCCAATGGCCAAAGCCCCTAAAAGTGATAAACAACAACATAAGAGTGACTGTCATTAGTTGAGGTGTGCTCGATCTTTCCCGCTATCACTCGCTGAATGGCATTACTACTGCAACTGCACAAAACTCCACAGTTCTAGCCCTTCAGACAAGCAACTCCATGGTGAAAACGTTCTAGGGATATGAGCTACAATTTTTAGGTAAATAAAATGTAATCAAGTACGGTAAGGTAAAATACGGGTGTATTCTACCCGAAGGCAGGTCCGAACCTCCGCAGAGGTGTGCCTGAGCCAGAGTTTATGTACGGTAGGGTGGCCAGTTCCTTTCCGCTCCTCCATTCCCTTACCCCCACCAACAGCACGTAGAAACCCATCCAAACTTTGACCGCGCCCAATGTTGCTTAACTTCGGAGATTTCACGGGATCCGGTGTTTCAACACGGCTACGGCCGTTGGCAATAAAGTACGAGAATATATTATTTATTCCTAAACATTAGAATCCTTTTCTTAATCATCGTTATCCGGTCGATTAGATTAGCAGTTTGCCTTTTTCTACCAATACGAACACTAATGTGAGTCAATGTATTGTTTAACTTAAAACCACCACGAGCGCTAATGTGCCAATGCAGAAGTTCACTTAAGCCCTTATAACTACTTTTGGTGGGGACATTTTTCAAAAACTCAAAGACGCATGAGAGTATGGAACCAAGAAGCACATTACAGAAAGAATTACATAAATAATTTGGCTAGAATTGGAATAAAGAACCACTAGAGAAACAAGCGCTTTTAGGCTGTTTTCCCGGAATTGCTTTTAGGTCGGAAGTGATTTTCGATTATTTTTAGTTTGATGGAAATATCCCAGATCCACAATTTGTAACCTTTCTGGTCCCTTTAGCCCTTCAACCTTCGACAAAATGGAGAAAATTGTTTAATTTTACGTTTTTAGTGGTACGGGGAATCTTTACTTTACCTGTTGAGAAATGTTTTCAACGTGAAATCAAACACGGTTAAAACAGCTAGTAGCTTTGCATAAATAAGGAAATAGCAATCAATATTTCAGGTAGGAAATAGTATCGGGAACAATGAAATACATGAGAAGAAGGAGTGTGATGTTGTAGTGAAGATACTGACTGATATGTTTAAATAATGCACGATCTCTTCTTCCATGTGCATGTCTATACTCTCGTAACATCAAACCTCATGTAATATGTACCATCATACATTTTACTCTCCTATTACTCCAACTTCTACTCGATTTCATCAGTCAAGCTAAGATTTTCTTCTTCTTTTCTTGGAATAAATGTTGACGTTGATGACCCAGAATGATGACGATGATGATTACCTTGAGTCAGCATGATTACCCTCAGTTACATACTGTGATATACACAGACGCTGTCTGTATCCATGAATATATATGAGATTTGGACATCACCATTAAGTAGATGTTCCAAGACGGCAGGCAGTCGGATTGCCCCACAATATTTCACAGAAGCAAAGAGCTTCCCATTTGCTGTGGGATGTTACGCTCTCATTTGTCAATAGATGGCTCTATGCCTTTTACATATGGCAAGCCCCTTGTCAACATTTCACTTCCATGCAATCAACTTTATGTCACGCTGCCTATTTTCTTCTGCTTCTTTTTTATTGTGTTATCCTTTATTATCTGGATTATTATTTCACATTCCTCAGAAAACGCCTCGTAATAGAAGAGAGCCTTGAGAGCTATAATCTGTTTACTGCATGTCGTACAGTGTTGACTGTCGTGTGTTATAGTTTAGTGAACGGTTCACGTCTTCTTTCTGTATTTTAAAAATGATGATTAAATGGCATGTATTCGTAATCATGTGTGATCTAGTCATTAGTTAATTAACATTAATTTTAAGTGATATCTGTTGGAAGGGAACCTAAGGGGATTGGCTGTCAGACAGGAATATAAAAAGGAACACATGGATTATTTCATTTTAGATTTGAATTCTCCCAGGATGATAGCACTCGTATTTAATTAATGAAACTGAATCAACCTGTAGCACAGATGATGTACTGAGTTAACAGTTGAAATTCTGTATGAAAGAATTGAACATTCAAACGAACGTATATTTTTATATTCCTCTGCATTCAGGGAAACTATGGATTACCGGGCGAATTGGCCGTGCGCGTAGAGGCGCGCGGCTGTGAGCTTGCATCCGGGAGATAGTAGGTTTGAATCCCACTATCGGCACCCTGAAGATGGTTTTCCGTGGTTTCCCATTTTCACACCAGGCAAATGCTGGGGCTGTACCTTAATTAAGGCCACGGCCGCTTCCTTCCAACTCCTAGGCCTTTCCAATCCCATCGTCGCAAATAAGACCTATCTGTGTCGGTGCGACGTAAAGCCCCTAGCAAAAAAAAAAAAAAAAACAAAAAAAAAAAACTATGGATTAAAGGAGTGAACACAGGTTATATAATTCAAAGTTGGAAATAACAGACATGAAACCAGCGGGAATAATTGTTACAATAAATTGATAGAAACCATGATAGGAAGGCTGGTAACGAGAAGTTAATAGTGAAGTTAGAAATTAACTTGGTGGATGAAGCTACACGTATGAACTTACTACACGAATTTCCAACATTTAGAGGATATACCGAGCGAGTTAGCCGTGCAGTTAGGGGCGCGCAGCTGTGAGGTTGCATCCGAAGGATAGGGGGTTCAACCCCCACTGTCTGCAGCCCTGATGATGGTTCTACGTAGTTTCCCATTTCCTCGCCAGTACGTTAATTAACGCCACGGCCATTTCCCTTCCATCCATAGACCTTTCCTATTAAGGTCGAGCCATATCTGACCTTCTGACCCCTACTTAGTAGATTCAATCCTGGCTCAGTTCGGTGGTATTTGAAGATGCTCAAATACGTCAGCCTCAATTTGTTAGAATTATTGACATCTAAATTCCGCCTCTTCGGTGTCTAAAAAGATGTATTTATTTATTTATTTATTTTATTTATTTATTTATTTATTTATTTATTTATTTATTTATTTATTTATTTATTTATTTATTTATTTATTTATTTATTTATTTATTTATTTATTTATTTATTTATTATACATTTCCAGGATATCAATTTTAGATAGAGAAATCTGTAAGTGTACAAACTACATTACTAAATGGAATGTGAGGACCAACATTCAGCAATCTTGATGGGCTTATCATTCGCAAAAATTATTCATGCTGCAATTTTTAGGCAGTTTAATGCATATGAACGTATGTTGTGGATCCTGTAAATCACGCCACTCTCAACGATGGTCTTCAGCGATATATACCCATTTCTTCAGATTCACCTTGTATCGGGACACTCCAGGTATCAGCCCATTTAACGTCTTACATGTAGCATACGGCAAATGATAGCCCGCCGCCGGTATCTCCTTAACATTCTCCCAACGCTCTTCAGGTAACGAATCTCACCATGGTTGGAGTAGACGTTTACTAGGTAAAGGTGTAATTGCCACCGTTGACTTCAGGAAGCTTTTTCTTGATTTCAGCCTAGGAAGTTGTTTGTGTCTGTACAGGGAATGTCTCGGATCAGATTCCTGATTCTTCTTATCCATTTCCACAACTGTTCTTCTCCGAATATCAGGTGGCGGTACTCCCATGATTTGACATATTTTACGGATAGAAGTTAGTCTCAGGCATCCTGTCATGATGCGTTCAGTTTCATTCAGTCTGTCTATCAATCCGTCAATCTGTCTAACATATGCGGAGTTCCACCACACTGGTGCCGAGTATTCTGCTACTGAGGAACAGAATGCCAAGGCAGATGTACGGAGTACATTTGGGTCTGCACCCTAGGTGGTGCCAGTTAGTTTATGAATGATGTTATTTCTAGCAGATACTTTCAGCTTCATCGCTTCGCAGTGAGTCTTGTATATGAGGGAGCGATCCAACATTACCCCTAGATACTTACGAGCATCACAGTGGGACACTTGTTGCCCCCACCATGTTATAAGTTCCTTCTGGCTTCCCTATATCTCAGATGAAATGCACATATCTGCGTCCTTTGCGTATTGGGCTTCAATTGATTATTATCATAATACACAGTTCAAAAAAATTTGTAACATGTAACGTCTGATATGTGAACGTTAATTTGGTAGATGTGGTTCCAATGGTCGTACAGCATACCTTGAGACCTTAGGTACTCAGCGTATGTCAAATCGAAGTTACTCCATTCGTAGGCGTAGCCATGATATAAACTGTCAGGTGATCCCTAAAAACAAAATGAATAGCGGTGCATCCGTGTTTCGTTGTGAGGTACACAGACTACTGCGGTCATTTGAGCACGTTGTACGTAAACCAGAACATCTCATGAGACATTTTAACGAGGTTCAAGTCGCGAGGGCCGTCACTTTGGTCCAGGAAGGATGGATTTTTCGGCGTGTTGCTGTGGATCTCAATGTCTCTCCGTCAGTTATTCAACGCTTGTAGAATCGCTAAAATGGGAGAGGCCAGTTCACAAGGAGGGTTGGATAAGGTCGTGGACACATGACAACCCCACTGGATGACCGATATGTGACCGTCTGTGCGATGCGGCGTCGTTCAGGAACTGCCAGAGAACTGCAATAAAACCTCAGGGTGTCACTGGACCATGGTGTCTGACCAGACGGTAAGGAACAGGTTAATAGAAGTGTCCTTACGACCCAGAAGTCCTGTTCGAGTGCCCCGTTTAACGCAGCAACATCACGCGACTCGCCTTCTGTTTACCCGTACCCACGTCAACTGACAACTTCGCCATTGGAGACCTGTTTTGTTTACAGACAAGTCCAGATTTCCCCTGACACAGCGTGATAAACGTCAACGTGTATGGAGACGCCATGGTGAGCAGTACATGCCAAATGATGTCCGGGAAGGCATCCGATTCGGACAAGGTTCTGTGATGCTGTGGGGTGGCATCAGTATTGATGGCAGTATTGTCGTTGTCCGTGGTAATCTTACCGCTTCGGGGTACATCGAGCAGATACTGCTACAGCATGTGTTGGTTGCTGCATACGGTGTTGGCCTTGGATTCGTACTCACGCACGACAATGCCAGGGCTCATGTAGCGCGCATTACCAGAGCTGTCATGCGAGAGTTGGACATTCAAGAGATGGAATGGCCAGCAGTGAGTCCTGACCTTAAGCCCAGGCTCCTGAAACCCCCCAATCAAGCACCAACCCCTCACACCACCAAGCTACATACCCCCCCTCCCCCACCTACCCACCAAGAGATAGAAATTTCTCACTTCATTTAACGCCAATACTGGCATTAACATCTCAATGCCATCTTAGCACAAAGATGAAGCACTGGTTCCGGAGACGAGGCGGTGCACACATACATGCTACATTATAATGCTGTTTTTCAAAATTACATCTGCACACTCACATTAAATGTAAACGCAACAGTTTGCCACCCCTATTTGGACATTTCCGTTTGTGTTCTGAAAATGAACGCGAATCCGTCGATGTTATTTTGTATACTTCAACGGTAAATAATAAAGGTTTTGTTGAAAATATATCTGGGTGTGAGGTATTGTTTTGTGGAGCATGACATACGTTCAAAATCATGTTCCCCTATTTTTTTGAACTGTGTATTTGGCCAGATCTTCAAGTGCCGTAGTCAGTTTCATCTTCATCTCTTCAAAAGTTCTGCCTTGGACAGCAGTAGCTATATCATCTGCATAAATAAATGCTGTAGTAGCAGGACCGATTGCTTGGTCATTTGTATAGATATTATATAATAACAGGGCCAATATACTGCCCTGCGGTAGACCATTTTTCTCAGTTCTCCATCGACTCTTCTTATTGTGGCAAGGTGACAAAAGATCTCCTATTTTGCAGCAAACAATGGATGAACAGAGTTAGGCAGTAGTCTTTTGTGACGGAATATACTTTTCTGATCAGCTTCTTGTGGTTAACCGTATCATACGCTGCTGTAGGGTCAATGACGTAAGGGACGTAAAGTTAATAATATTATTATATTATTATAAGACCAACCGTGTAGCCTATTTGAAACACCCGTTTCTGTGGAGATCTCTGAAGCTATAATGAACGCGGTGACGAATTGCATTGGTAGCACATTTTGCTGAAAGGTGCTGGCCACCCCCTTGCAATTCACCTCCAGCTCAGAATGCCGGATATAAAGAGATACATAAATGAAGAAGAGAAGTGTATCAGACAATAATAATAATACAGACAATAATAATAATAATAATAATAATAATAATAATAATAATAATAATAATAATAATAATAATAATAATAATAATAAGAAGAAGAATAAGAAGAAGAAGAAGAATGTAATTAAAACGCTGTGCAGCTAATACAACCGGATGCAACCTAGTAAGGCAAGGCGTCTGTCTTGTGCGAGAAACTCTTTGTTATTGAGGTAGGACAGTGTTATGCGTTGTGTACGAACAGCAAGAATGCTGGGGACGACACAAACAAATAGTCCTCGTGAAAACAGCCTACGATTAAATCCCACTACCTTGCTAGGAAATTAACCTTGGATGCGAGGCCCGAAATCGCTCATTGCTCAGCCATAGGTCCAGAATGTGTATAAAATTAGAAGTATTGAACTTGAGCTTCTTATGTTCCTTTACTGCCTAATAAATGCTTAGCGTGCTGGCCTTTGGTCGCAGGGGTCCCGGGTTCGATTCCCCGCAGGGTCGGGAATTTTAACCTTAATTGGTTCAATTCGCTGTCACGGGGGCTGAGTGTATGTGTCGTATTCATCGTCATTTAATCCTCATCACGACGCGCAGGTCGCCTAAGGGGGTCAAATAAAAAGACCTGCATCTGGCGAGCCGAACTCCCGGCACTAAAAGCCATACGCCATTTCATTTCATACTGCCTAATCTTCGATGCCACAGAAGAAGTTGAGTAACGGATTGAAAGGAGATTCTCCCCTAAGTGTTGTTGCCATTTTCGTTACTTTTTTCTCCAGTCTTATTCCGGATTTATGAAATAGCTTTGGGCATTTGTACATGCTCACCGCCAACTTTCTTACCAGAAGAATTTAAGCAAACACTCGTTTTTTGCAGATCATTCTTCGTCATTGTATACAGATGTTATCTGAATAAGTTACTTAATTTTGAAATTGTGTCATAGTACGGTTTTCTCCTCAAACAACATGGTCACGAGTAAATGTCGCACAAGAAGGCACTGTAATGACAACAGGACACAGGTTAGGTGGGGACACATGTCATGACGCAACATGTTGCCATTTCAGTGACCAGACATCGACGGTTTGTTCACTTAAGTGAGAAAAAATTTCATATGGACATGATTTCATTTCATAATCTGAGCTACGTCAGTGATTGAAAAGAAAATTCCGAAGTACTCATGCACTAGGAACACATATGATATTAAAATCTGTCCGCAAGAAAGCGAGTTCGATCTTGGATGAGGTTGATAGTACTTGATGTGCTGAACAGTGACAATTCTGTGTCGTTCCGCAGTCAGGGGTATGAGACTGCTCCTTACGTGGTGGCCCTGGGCTCGACGCCCTGTCAGGTCAGGACATTTTACCTGGATCTAAAGGCTGGTTCGAGGTCCATTCAGCCTAGGCTAGGCATCTGGCGGTGACATAGCGATTCTGGTGTAGAAAGCTAAGAATAACGGCTTAGAGAATTCATCGCACTGACCACGCTTCGCCTCATAATCTACATGACTATGGGCTGTGTGGAGGTCGCATGGAAGGTCTATAGCGCCTTGGGTATGTTTTCCTTTTATAGTTCACTTCTGGAATATTACAGAACCTACGACACATTCACGTGTGTTAATATCCTCATCTATTGAAGATTTCCACTTTTGAAGAGGCACTTGTCCCGGGGTTCACTGCATTTGTACCAGAAATGAGTAGCGATTATTTTTTCTGGTAAAGAAATCCCACAATAGAGGTTTAAACTATTCCACTTCGCACCTGCTCCTCCAATGGACTTTAAAAGAAAATTACGTTTATCTACATATTGATTTAGCTTATGGATTTAGCAGTAAAACGCTCTGTTTCATGGTATAATAATAATAATAATAATAATAATAATAATAATAATAATAATAATAATAATAATAATAATAATAATAATAATAATAATAATAATAATACGAAGTTTAACTTCTCTTCAAGGTATATAAATAAGAGATTTCAGAATGCCAGGATATCATTAATGGACATTTTAGCGTGCCAACATAAATCTAACTAATTGGACTCAGGTTTAAATCCCACAATCACTGTGAACCCAGAAGGCAATTACGAAACCAATTACAATATGCGAATAATCTCTCATCTCAGCAGCAGGCAGGGTAGCCCTAAACAAGAAGAAAAAGTTCTTCACTTCCAACAACATCAACTTGGGCATAAGGAAACAGCTCCTCATGACATTTGTTGGGAGTGATTTGTGGACTCTTGATTCAGCGGGAAGGAAGAGAATTGATGCCTTCGAGATGTGATGCTTTGACAGGATTCTCAAACTATCGTGCGTACACAAATTTACCAACAATGAGGTCCTACGAAGGACAAAAGAGGTGCCCTATCTATGCACCACCATCTGCGCACGAAGGGATTCCTGTTGGGAACACACTTTCAGGCAACTGGGGCTATGCCACGTTACAGAAGGGCGCCACCGATTGCTTCAGTGCGATGTGCAGACCCAGACTGGAATATATGGACCAGGTCATCATAGAACTGGCCTGCTACTCATACCTTACGCATCCAAACTGAAGAGCCTGGTCGAAGGCAGGAAAAATTGGATTTAAAAAGCGACAACCGCTGTAAACCAAACTTAGGATTGATTGCTACAAAAGTAGAAGACAACAACCGTAATGTAATATGAACATCATATTCCAAGTAAATGTCAAAAAGAAATTGTTTAATGAATGGAAGAAACAAATCCTCCTCCCATGGCTCTTCAGCTCTGATGGGTGTTCGCCAACCGGGAGATCGCAACTCTCCCGAGCGCCTCCAGATTACGAGACGAAGAATCCACTCAACTGTTATTCTTGACTTCCTAGAATGGGCTGCTACCTCACTGTCACCTCAATTATTCACATGTAGGATGAATAGAACTCGAAGCATCCAATGCATCAAGGTAAAACTGCCTTACGTAGCCAAGAATTGAGCCCGAAGTCTTCACCTAAGACGCAGGTTTCCAACCCCTAAACTACGGGGCTGACAATAGAATAAATACATAATGCATTATTTTCCAAATTCATGACTACTAGTTCTTTTGGGCATCATGGTTCATTTCAGTACATTAATTACCTTGGAGATAAGCCTTTGGGGAACAGAATCTCACAATTCGGACCTAGCTCAGTCAGGCAATCCATTAGATAGAGGTATGGACACCAGAGCAATATTTCACATGTCTATTCAGAGATTGGAAAGGCAGTGGGATTCCGTTTAAGACAGATGCATGTTTTGGCAAGGTATAATTTGGGTGTACCCTTGAAATGATCTGTTTATGAAAAATGAATTCTTACAAAGAACGAATTTCCACCGAGACACGTATCTAGGATGGAAAGAACGAAGGATTTCATTATCATACACCTCCTTCCCTTTCTCTCACCCGTCTCCTCCCCATTCCTTTACTTTCTTGGTGCTCTCTGTCTGATTTGATCAAAAATGCTATTAGTATATACTGTAAATTATTTTCTCTAGAAATCGATTTCTACCATTATGAGGCCTATTCATACCCTGCCGCGAAAATCAAGAGATGTGCGGTTTTACCCTTTAGATCTTTAATTAGTTGCCGTTATAAGTAACTGTTATTATGCCATACTAAACGCTGCTATGCCACCAATACAACATTGGTTGTTGGAATATGGAATAGGGCGTCCTCCACTTGTCAGGTTGTAGATATGTAACCAGATATTATTTACGAAATTACATTCTGGTGCAATGTTGATGATACTTGTTGTTTAAAGGGGCCTAACATCTAGGTCATCGGCCCCTTGAGATGCAAGTCTTTTAATAACAATGGCTTACTTCTAAAACCTTGTATGTCCCAGTGCTCTTCCTACTCATTATATTCCTTAAGACTGGTCACGCCTCCCAGCCACACATTTATATGCAGTCCATCTGAATAATTTTCTTTGTGTTCACTTTCCTGTGCTGATGTGTAAAGGAAAATAAATCTTACTACACCGTATTGTAGGAATATTGTTTGCAAGCGAATGTACGCACTCCTACAGTACAATGTATTTAAGGTTCACTTTCCTTTACACATAAGGATAGGAACATGAAGACAACGAGAATGATCCTGATGGGCTGCATATCCAGATGTGCCTGGGACACGTGACCAGTTTTAATGAATATAATGGATAGGAAGAGGGTTGGGACATACGCGGTTTTAGAAGTAAGCCATCGATATATCGTCGCTCCTATGCAAAAACCATGAATGTGACAATGCTCTTCCTATCCATTATTTTCCGTAAGACTGGTCACGCCTCCCAGCGACATATTGATATACAGGCCATCAGAACAATTTTCGTCGAGTTCAATTTTCTATGCGGGTGTGTAAAGGAAAATGAACCTCACTGTGCCGTACTGTAGGAATGTATGTTTGCATGGTATATTTACCCACTCGTAGAGTGTGATGTTTAGTAGGCCAAGGCCCTTCAAGGGCTGTAGTGCCATGGGGTTTGGTTAGGTTTTTTAGAGTGTGATGTATTTAAGGATCATTTTCCTTTACACATGCGCATGGGAAAATGAACTCGACGAAAATTGTTCTGATGTACTGCATATCCATAAGTGGCTGGGAGGCGTGACCAGTCTTAAGAGAAATAATGGATTTTAAGAGCATTGTCACATTCGTAGTTTTGGCTTAGGAGCGACGATATGTCACACGAATGTTTAATACATAGGTAATATGGCAGAGCATTACCTGGAAGCGAACTGGAACTATTTAATTGTGGACAACGATCAAATAGAATAAACTATCAATATGACACGAAAATTGTAAACACTAATGTTCATAACATATATGAATTTGTGATATGTAATGGTAATAATTTCAAGTGTCTATTGCTAGCCTTATTCAGCCCTTACAAAACAAAGTCTCCGGCAAGGGAGGGTGAAATATCTCTGTACGGGAAGCTGCGTGTTATTTTTGTAGAGGATTGTGTTGTGTATATTATGTACGAAAGTTGGGATAGCACAAGTAATCTGTCCGCGATCCGAGGAAATTAGGCTTAACTGTTTAATATTAAAATCTCTCGACGCCGGCAGTAATCGAATCCAGGTCCCCGAAGCTCGAATGTCAAGAAGTTGACCAGGCGGCTGTGCACCCATACACATAGCAAACGAAAGATCAAACAGCAGCAAGCTCTTGGAAGAGCCGAGAATTGAGTCCAAGACCTATAAGAGAGAAACACGCTACCCCTTCAGGAAGGAGCTAGCATAAATAAATAAATAAATTATTTTTGTTAACAAGAAGTCGTGTTTACTACAGGTTGTCAAACCATTACTGGTCAGAGGCGTGTGTAACACGGCTCGGCTCGTTCCACGGCCGCTCGGATGCTCGAGTTATGGATGGGTTCGTCCCGACGCGCAGACATATGAGATTATCCTATTTAAGGCCGCTTCCAGTCCCCCACGGGCTATTTTTCTCTTTTCTTCCTGCTGAGGTTTGCTGTTATTCTTCATCATATTCTCTTTCCTTTTCTTTTTATTCTCTCTTTTTATATTATATGTGTAAAGAATCTTCAAGTCAGAAGCAGAAGACCTTGTACTACAGTAACTGATTTACCATAATTTGTTCTACAAGAATCTAAAGGGTAGCTTCATCAACTATATTAAACTTACACGACAGTAACTTTTTTTTCCTATATTATGATTTTTATGGTAATTTAACATGGATCTAACAACTATAGATTTTGGCGACACTAGGATGAGAAAGGGCTATAATTGTTAAGGTAGCAGATATGGCTTCAATTAAGGTAAAGATCCGACATTCGGCGACCCGTGTAAAAATAGGGAACCGCAGAAAACCACCTTCAGGACTACCGACCTGATGGTGTGATTCAAACCTACCATATACTGAATGTAAATGCACAGCTTCAATGCTGCTAACATCCTGCTCGCTATTTCTTACAACGTGATAGTTATGAACGTAATTACTTATTTGTCACTTTGGTCACAGACCCTGTTAATTTCATAGTATTCACGCGAGCAGTAAATGATTGGCCCTGACAATAATTCTCAGTTTAACGTACGCCGTCATTGTTGGTATTACTGTGACGTTTCTCGAACCATTTCAAGCTTTCAGCAATTAGTAGAATGTTCATAGGTGTACAGATGCCCCTTTTCATTTACTCCTGGCCTTATTTCGTGCTTTGGCCTTAGTTTCGAAACGTCGATTTTCTTTCTGTCAGCTCCGCCATAAAATCTCGCATAATTTCTTACACACTGTCAACTATATTTTAGAAGAGTTATATGAATGGCGTGAGCGAAGTGATTTACTGGAAATGGAATACGAGAGTGACAGAAGAAATGATAATTGCAAGTAATCAGCAAACTCATAATATATAACAACTTACCTGGAAGGAACAGAAGATAAAACATTCAATATTTTGAACAGTGTTACGAAATCAAACATTTTTAAAAGCTTTTAACCGCAAACAGACATTTTAATGTAATAAAATGAAATTTTTAACAACTATTCAAATGAATCAGTTTTTAAGCTGACCAACTATGTAATCATCCGTTCTCATATCATTAACACACTAACCCCTACATTGTTTTTAATATCATTTAATTTAATTGGTATTTTTAGTAGTTTTTAAGTGAATCAATGTACCTGCAAATTAACGTGTTTAAAATCTTAGCAATTCACCTAAGCTACAACAACAGCTGAGGATGTTCCTAAATAAGTAACGAAACATGTACTGTTGACAAATAAAAAAAAATCTGCCAAAAGGCAAAAAAAAAGTATCAAAACGGTGGAAGAATTTTAAATATTGTAAAACTTACAGAAGAAATGATATTCAAACCCCTGCTTGCCTTAAGAAAACCAATGCGTTATTTTTTTCGAGTAATTCTGTTATAGAAGATGATGACAACAATGTAAACATCCATGACTTATTAGGCAATGACGTGGAAAATGGCTTTAAATAAAGGATCCGCCGGGATATCATCATAGTTTCAAAGTAGACAAAGACCAACCTGTTTTCCACAAGATACTGAATGTGTAAGTGAAGTTCTAGACATATATTTTCAAGTGATATCATCACCATGTTTGATCAGTCTAACATATATATGATTAAAACATTTACTTCAGGTCATTATAATATTGGCTATCCGTGTCATGTACCTACTTGTATACATGAAATCTGTATGTTGATTCCAGATCTCAGAGCCGGCACCGCAGGGCACGTAAAAGACATAATCTCAGTATATTTTCACATGACTTTAGAGTGAATATTGGAAAATTCTGCTTATTAATACCGTTCTTACCGACAAGATATGCACCTCGGATTTCTCATGATTGTAAGCTCTTGTAAGAAAGTAATATACAATAAGATGTATATGACGCTTTAAATAAATACAGAATTGCGTATTTCAGAAAATGATGATCAAAGCTGATAATCATCAAGCATTCTTTTCTCAAAATGCCTTGTCCGAATTGTCCGAATGACTCTCTGGAAAGTATGAACGGTGGTTTTTTTTTTTCCATAGTTCAACCCTTAAATTCTAGACGCAATTTTACCCCGTCTATTTCTTGTCCATTATTCTTCTTTTCCTTCTACTACTAACACAGCTACATCAAATAATAATAATAATAATAATAATAATAATAATAATAATAATAATAAAATCCAGCTTCTGGGATGAATGGTGAACGCAGTGTCGTTCGGTTGAGGGAGCCTCGAGTTACTCCCGGCCGGATCGGGGGTTTTAAATGTGAATAGTTCGTCTTCTTGGCTAGGGGACTGGGTGTTTGCGATGTCTTAATACACACATCTTGATCTCCACGCAACACATCCACTACCTACCAAAATTGAAGTGCGCGATAGTGAATACTTCCCTTCACATATGGCTGGCATCAGAAAGGGCATCTGACAGTAAAAATAGGTAAAATACCCATATAGTGTCAACAATAAGATGGTAAAAAGCCAAGAAGAAGTGCAATATAAATAATAATTCCTGACATTTAATTTGAACATTCCAATATTTCAGTACTGTGTCCTTCAACTCCAGATTCAAGGAAAAAAAATAGATAGCAATTTTTAATTAATTTATTATTTTTTGTTTTACATTTTTAATTCAAAATTATGAACAACCTGACCGAAGAATCAGGAAAGTGAACATTCATCCCTCTTTAGCTTTGATTTTTATCGATTTGAAATCTTCATACATCGACTATCCTAATAAACACCGTGTGTCCGAAGAGTTTCATCGAAAGTTGAAGTCATCTCTTGATTAAAATATTAAAGGAGATCACGTTAAGTTTGAATTTTATCCTTAGCATTATTCTCTAAAATTTTAAAAGCGTTCAAGTCTCAGTATGCCGTGTTCTAGTAATGTTTATGGTCGTTGTTCTTCGTAAACTAAACACAAAATTTCCTTTGTTATCTAAATCCTTATTAAGCAGTAAATACATTTTTCAAACACTTATTATATTAATTGCCAATCCCCGGTTCAGTTACGGTGGGAATGATTCTTAATCAGAGGTCACGGGTACGATTTCTGGTACGTCCAAGAATCCTAATCCTGAAAAAAGAGTGTTGGAATGAGGATCACTCAGCCTCGCGAGATCAATTTAGGAGCTATCTGAAATGAGAGACTTCGTATCCAGCCATGGTCAATAAAAAACAGCTGAGGATGTTACCACCATGACCGCGAAGCAGTCAATTATGCCTTCTTGCTGGGCATCAGCTGTCATGACTGACCAAATCCTTAGTCTTTTACTATGTTAATGATTTGTAAGATAATTTAAAAAAACAACAACGTAGGATTACTACAGCAAAGGAGTCATATTGCTTAACGCAAAATTACGTCACTACAAGTCAGTTGTTTTACCGGAAGCTTTATACGCACCAGAAACCAACTCCCTTGGAGGTCACTCTAAAATCATACCAAGTGAAAAAACAAGAAAGGAAAATTCTGCGGAAAATTCTGCGGGAGAAAATGGAATGTGGATTAAGAGGAGAATAGCGGTCCTCTATTCATTAACTGACAGGTTCACCGATGCCGTACGCAAGAGACTCCTGAAATTCTATTGCCATATCTAAAGAATGGACAGCGACAGACTCGCCAAAAGATTATTTAAAGTAATCAACTCAAAGAAGGTCAAAATAAACTAGCTAGAAGAAACTAAGGTGGACCTCCAAGAAATGTATTTCACGGACGATATCATAGAAGATCGTGGAGCCAAAGTACAATAGTAGCAAAGCAAAAATTCGTTGAGAAACTTAAAAAAGAAAACTGTTAGGAAATGGTCCACAGAATGCAAGGTGCAACACAGTTCATTCGTGAAGAGATTTTGAGAGGATAAGAAGGCGAAAACTACCAGGCCAAGGAACACGTTCGAACGCGCTCTTTGATTGGGTATAACGAAGAAAGAAAGAAAGAAAGAAAGGAAAGAAGAAAAGTCTTACATTTTCCAAGTTAATATTTACTTGGTCAGTTTATTACAACGAATAATTGAGGCCACTTCTCACATTTAAAAGAGCTACCTTCGATGGCCCCCATAAATATTGGTATATCAAATCACTTTGTACAATTTGGAGAGAAAAGATAAATCTTACGAAAATTGTTGAACATCATAGAATTGCGAGTGTGAGAAAACACAACCATGTCATTTAGTGCTGCGATAAAGCTATGAAGCATGGATTGCTCAATCAGTGTGCTTCTTCTATTTGCTGGCAAGATTTCGTTCAAGATCTACGAGTACAGCGATATCAGGGAGAGCCCCATTTAAACCGTTCGTCTTACACTTTTTAAGGCTGCCTTTCAACGGGCATTGTAAAGATTTCTCCTCTACTTTGGTTAAGAATACAACGTAACGTGTACTCCTTCCTCCTCTTCTTCTCCGCCTCCTCCTTCTTCTCCTGCACTCCGTTCCCTATTTCCTTTTAGGCTCATTTATATTAAAAATGAACTGTCGCCGGCACTGATGGCTCGCTCTACTATTTGCCTTGCTTTGCCGTGCCGGGCCTCATGATAAATCGAGTCAGCAACCTCGCCGTTTGGTCATCTGAATTTCTAATATTTAGTTTTTCTTTCTTTCTCTCTTCCCTTCTTATATTTATATAAAGGCAGAGCCTCTATAAAGCGAGATGTCGTAAGACGCAACGTTTTCATCTCCTTTTAGTTATTACTCCAGCTTTCACGTTCATAATTTGTCATTATAATGTGTCCTTCAAATCTATGATGAAAGTTTGGAGGCTATCGTTTAGACTTCATTCCCGTGAGCATATTTGTTGAAAGGGATTCAAGATGTAAGCTTACTTGTGGGTAATGTTAGTTTCCTTGTGGTTCTATTGTAATTTTGCTTCAGCACGTCTATCAGTTCTCTGCTTGTAGTGGATTACAATGCAGAGGCTCACACCACGCTCACAGAGTTTTAGTGCATATCGTCAAAAGGTGTTGGAAG